>NC_071285.1:40528638-40774136 GCF_943735745.2 Anopheles bellator
AAAATCTTATGACAGGATGATAGTAACCTACTCATCTCCCGATAAAGTATCCCTCACATATACACGTTTAATCATTACAACCCATGGAGTACATTACGGTGAAGGAAATCGTTGTGGGTGTACACATTGGCTTTCCACCTCTCGGTACAATTTTCACCGGCACGCGGAGTGTAAACAAATTTGTGGTGTAGTTAACTTCACTGGCGCCCCTGGTGTGTGTTTTTATCATTTCGTTTGTTTTACGATCTGATAACTAAACCCCCCGAAAGAAACAAGAAACGACGAAAAGTTGCCGAGAAGAGTCTACACCTTTGTCAGTGTCGGACATTCTAACCTCTTTCTGCGTGGCAATGGTGGCAAAGAGTAGCGATTCATTCAGATTATAGCTGTAAGTGCATGTTGTTCGATGGAAACCGTCAAAGGGTTAATAAAATAATGTATTCATTTACTTCGGTGACCGCCTGAAGATGGAGACGAAAGAAATGCGCAAAGGGGAAGATCACGCAGTTCGTTTTTTGAGAGCATTGAACGACGGGAAAGAATATTTCGCAAACAACAGCTGTAAGATTTCAACTGAACCATTATTTATTCCGTGCTCCGTAGTTAGGCTGTCTAATGCCATAAAAGTAATCTTCCACACCGCACATGTTTTCTAGTTGATAGTACGATAGTAGTTAAGCAGTCAAAAGGGTTATATTTTCAAGACCGAGTTCACCGATAACATCAATATGAAACATTTTTTACTCTGTAAATATTCTACTGCAACAAGCACCAATGGGCATCGACGAATTCTTGGAAAACTGTTTTAATTTTCTGCAAAAACCATAAATCAACCGAGCAATGCGTGAGACAGGATTGCGCTCCTTTGCTTGTTTTCATCCAGCACGAAGGAATCATGAGAATCGCGTGTTAAAATCATTCATCATTCACTAAAATTCTTCTCCATCAGCAAGCAACGGCCGCAGTTGACGATCTTACTTGCCGGCATCATTCATCGTCTTAGGCAAGCTCAGCAGTGAGTTTATAAGCTCAGAGTTGCGCTTCACGTGGGTCGCACTAGGACCAACGTTGATCGGTTGTCGATACTCGTAGGCCGCAGCTAGCAAGGGCAAAACGACCGGTTCACTAAGAAAGTCCGTGGGCTGATCGCGAAACCATTCCGGAAGCTGCCGAATGTAGAGCTGTGGAAGAAGAGCGCCGAGATGTTTTTAATGTGTGTAACACGTGCTAATGAGCAGTACGCCAACGTTACACGATGTACCAGTAATGGTTAAATTTTGTAACTATCGGTTCGTTTGGCAATGTTGCACTCACTTCTTTATTAAAATCGCGATCATCGGCGAAGGCTGGCAAAGCACCACTTACTCTGAGGTACACGCAGAACAACAGTACACAAACAACACTAACGTTAGCCATTGTATTTTTGTTCATGTCCAGGTACTACAATGACTTCACGGAACACAAGGTCAAAAGTTAACGGAAGGACGTAGAGTTGGTATCCAAGGTCGAACAGCAAATCCTTGCTCTCTAGCGTTTATTCGATATCCAAGATTCGTTTGATGAAAGATGGTTTGCTCCTTTCGCTGGTCGTGGAGGTACTGATGATGTTGAAAATTTTATCAACTTTATATAGGACCGACGAGGATTCTGTGGCATTCCTACGCATCTACGACAGCCATCCTGACACATCCAGCCGGGCTCATCGGTAACCGAAGGTTTCGTTAATTCTACAGAGCAAGCGATTGATGGAAACCGCTAGCGGGACTCTATCCGGCCTCCGACGTCCTGCTGGGAACGCGCGAATTTTATTGCCTTGCACAAGGACAGGATATTTGTTTGTCTGTAGGTAATTTATCCAAGCCAATCAACTGCCGTCAACCGCAGATATCGGAGCCGGACAGGTGGCGACGGTGTGGTGGTGTGTTTCTTCTTTCGCTCGGCCATACATCGTAGTGAGGAGTCCTTGATAAAGCCAAAGGACCGAAGTAGTATATGCTGGAGATGACGCAAAGCATCCATTTCTGCAACAAGTATTCCGAATAGTTAACCCAAATTCTTCCATTGAAAACAGTCGTAAAAGTAGCAGGGGTCTTGCGGTTATGACTGCTGGAGTTATGATAGAGAAGGAGCAATGGCGCAGTACCGAAAATAGCCTTGAAACTCTTTCATTGTTATGCAATTTTAGACACCAAATGACGTAGTTGCTATTTCCTGTGTGCTACACCTCCTTCCGGGCAGATAACGCGCTTCCGAGGTCATTCACGCTGCCAGTGACCAAAAGAAAAACGATCTGTTAGGCATATTCGCTAATTAAAGATGCTGTATGATTGCAGCTGTGGATTACTTATTTTTGTTTGTTATGTTTTCACTACAAATAATTAAATTCAACGACGTTCTATTATGTTTTGCTAAGCTCTTAGAATTTAAATAATCGGTTTTCATTTATTTTTGATTTCTAAATCATTTGCATCGCAATATACTATACTTTCGACAATGATTATTACGTATACTTTTGACTATATTCTGTAATTTATTCATGGGGAAATATTGGGAAATGTTCCCACCCAATTTCTCTAATTATTTTATTATTCAAACAGTTTTTAAATGGTAGCGAACACGAACTTGAAAAAGCTGTCAATTTTAAGAATATATTCATGAAATGTTGAACAATAGAAAAAAAATCGTTCGAATGTGCAAACCCTAACGTCCCTTTTAAATTCATAAATTTATCTAAATTGGCCAAACTGTCAAAACTGCTTTTTGCTGCTAAACGTCACTTTGACGTCGACGTTTTTTGACTGTTTTGTGTGTACGAATCGCTGTCCGTGTTTCGTGTCCGTGTTTTGTGTTGTGAGCCCGTGCGTGCATTGTGAATTGTGACAACGGGATCGTGCAAAACGGGATCCGGGAAAATACTTGGTGATCCCGCATCCTGCCTTGCATAACGGGGTAGCAACAAAGGTTCGTGTTCTATATTCGCTGTCCCTACCGCGAACCGCAATTGCAGAGCTCTTTTCTGCCGTGCGTGCGCCATTCATCGGAAAGTGAACCTCCGGAAGGGCGCGTAGTTCATGTGAAGGAATTTCAGGCGTGACATCGACAATCCTGGAATGCGAGCGCGAGAGAACGGAGCGATCGCTTGGTTAAACCCTTTCTACAACCCTGAAATGCCCGATTGGTTGCCGATGTAGTGCCAATACGCATTGACCTAGTAATGAGCGTGGTTTGTGCCGTAGATTACTCATTGTGTTGTGCTGCCAATGGAATCCCACCTGAAACAGTCATCATCGGTTTGATGACGTTTTCGCTACGCCAATTGTGGCCACCTTCCATGGCACTCTAAGCTTTGATTTGATTTATCTTCTCCATTGTTCAATAAAATTTCTTCTTCTTTTCGGCCCAGCGTGGAACGTGTAACGAAAGTGTGACTACGGTCGGTTCACCGGGGGGCGTTTTCGTGACCCTTTTTACGATGTTTACAGTTTCCTTCGGTGCACGAGAAAGCCCAAAGGTGACGTGTTAATTAAACTGAATAGTGAAGCCAAACTAAGTCGACTAATTGTGGTGAATCGTGAAGAGTAACGACGCGGCGATCAATATTGTGCGCGATCGCGTCTCATGTGCCTGTGACGTGGCGTAGCTGGCACTAGGCGCCCAACATCTGCTCCGCTGGCCGGACAGTATGGAAAAGTTTCCCCTGAAAGGAACGACGAATCTTTCGCTAGCATCCGCCAACGGCAATCATCCACTGAGCGTTGCAGATCACACCTCTTATCAGGCGGTCACCAGTAAGGTAAGCGAAGGAACCCACAATTGGCTCCGTTTCACGGCAAGTGCACTACGAACCGCTCTGCGGCGGAGTGATCTCGTGTGTTTGTCGGATTCCAGGTATTCTCCCTTCATGGCAAGGTTGTTAAACAAATCCACGACGAATAGCTTGATAACTACAGGCACGAACTCTTTGCTCCGCTCATTAGCGGCGTCGCGCTTGGGAACAAATAATTTCACTTGTTCTGCTTTTCATCTTACTTGTGGCAACATAAGGTGGCCTGCGATTTCATCCTTTGCGGCTTTCTACGCCGTTGCTGGGCGACAGTTTGCAAATTGTTGACAATTTTCTGATTGATCTGATCTTCTCGGAATTGAGTTAGTCCTTGCCCTGCTACGGGGTTTTTTCACTGTTTCCGCAAAAAGGTTCTTAAACAGAAAATGAAAAATGCTGCAAATGTACTTAAACCAAGAAAATATGAGCTTCTTGAAATAAATGGTAATTACTACTACTGGGTGCGTTCCATAACATCGTACTAATTTCATAACATCTTGCCAACTGAATCATACGCGGAACACAAAACATTTCTTTCATAAATTGAACTGACCCAGAACGGGCGATAGTTAAGATGTTTCACTTACTTGGGGCTGTTGTCAGCGAGTTATCTTGCGCCGTAAATAACGCCCTACGTGATGAGCCAGCAACCCTACAAGGTCGCTTATCAGAAAGCGTCACAAAACAGATTTGACGATCCTTCGCTGGTATATAAGCCGCTACAAACAACGCACGACGGCGATATTTGCTTGGATAATAGCGACTGTTGCAGTGATAAAACTAAGCTTACATAGCATAAAATGCATTTATTTACGAGCAAAAAAATAACTGGTTGTAAACTTAAAATTTATTTTTTCATTCTTTATTCTGTTGCTACCGGTACCACCAGTTATTAGTCGATAGATTAGATATGTTGGGTATTAATATGAGTAGGAAAGATATATTTATTTTCGGTTATACCGTTAGCGGTTGCTAGTCACTAATCTATAGATAAGCTAGTGTAGGGTAATGCTTGTTAGGAATTTACTTAAACAAATTAATTGGAAAAGCTTCTACTAATCAGCTTGCTATTTGCGAAAGGTTGTAGGCCTGCTTCAATATGCTATCAAACATCCCACACAAAATCCCGGAAAAGGGGAGTCCTTAAAATCTTGACCTGACAAGCTTGCTCATAAACATGTGCACTTCATTATAGTTATAGCTATATTTTGATGCACATCACTCTCTCGTTCTATCTTTCATTTTTGCAATTACGAGTCTCACAATTGCAACACTCTATTGCTCTGGCGAGAGAACTAAACGGCAAACAGTACACTGAGTTGCGAAAGATCACTTCCATTCGTCATTGGAGATGTCACATCTGGACGTGGTTGAAAATTACATCTGCAGAAAATTTAACATTGGGAATACTCTTACCTTGAACATAAAACTTACGTTGAAGTCAAACAGTATGATATTCCATTAAGGTACTGACACTTTTGGACGACACTCTGGCCAAATCGGGTGTGTATAGTTTAGCACACGCTGCTGTGTGCTTCGTCCCCCGCACCGTGAACATGCGCATTCGCAGGATCTATTGATTTTTATCTGTCCGCGGAGAGCAGCGTGGTGGGCAATAACATTGGCACGGCAAGTGTAGCAAATTCAGTTCACCCAGCCAGCTGTGTGGGGTCATTTCGATTGCCTGTCAGCGGGAACAGCCTTCGGGCCTTCTTTAAAGTTCAGTTGCTGTTTTCCTTTACGAGTCGCACCGCGAGGCCTTGGAAACCTGCTGCAGTGACATAAAACACTTCCCACAAAAAGGCGTCAGCCACCACTGAGCCCGCTAGCCACCGTGTAAGTGCCACTTGGGGCTACAAACTCAGCTGTTGCAAGGACAGCCGAAGAGTGCAGTTTTTGGGGAATGCAGCTCAGCATATTACGACATCGTCGTCGGAGAAAATGTACATCCTGCAAAATGCGGTCTCCATTTCGCAATCGACCACCTTTCCATAATTAGAAATTAATATCGGGCCAAGACCCGTGTGAGGTCGCGCAATTAACTATCTTCGGTTTTCTCCGCCTGACACAAATCAATTGATGGAGTGTTTCCGTTTTGCGTTGTTTTTTTCTGAAATGGTCCTGGGTTTGCAAATCTTACTTCCTCAGACAGCGGCAGCCAACACCACACACGGATCGACGCGGAGCGGCGTAAATACCACTTCGCTCACACATCCGGAACCACTTGGGCCGGCACCGGTGTACCCCGCCGGCGAGGCAGACGAGGACAATATGATCGACATTACGCCCGGCAACGGCGGCGTCACAAATCCCAATTATCCGTACCACACGAGCTCAAACGGTCCCGGTACCCGCCAGGATGGTGTCGGTGGTGTGAGCAGCGCAACACACTCGATAGGTGGCGGAGGCAGCGGCAGTGAAGGAAGTGGTAATGGGCGCGGTAACACCGGAGCAGGTGGTAGCGCAGGACACGAGGGAATATCGCCCACGCATAATCGCTTCGGGCGCGATTTTCATCACTCCGATCACGAAGGTAAACCCCCTTTTTGCGCCCCACCCGAAGGATCTGTTCGGCTTTCTCGTTTTTATTTTCTTTTCTGGTTCACCAAAGTTTTGGCAATAGTTTTCATCGGCGCTGCAATTCGATTCGCAGCATCTCAGAACGAGCACATTTAATCGGTGTAGTTCCGGCAAACAGCTGTTATCCTGTGCCCATTGCCGAATCGTGTGTGAAAAGTGTTTTCTTTTGCATCCGCTTACCGGAGGTTACAATACGCAACGTTGTGTTGAAGAACGGAACATCTGTTTGTCTGAGAATCTTAACACAATGCTCCCGTTGATTAGGGTTCCCTAAGTAGCATTTACCCCGATAACTTCCCATTAATTTTGCTTCCCCGTGCCAAAGTTGTGTTGCTTGGTAGACGCAATTTTACTCTTTTTCTTTTGTTGCAAAATGAATTCACAATGTTTAGCGACAATGCGATAAACTTAAGTACAGTTTTGGTAGTAACAACTAACTAAAATCATAGAAAAGCGATGGGAAATAACTGCTATTGGCGCTTGTGTTGATTTAAACTTTTGTTCATAGCTCGTGTGCGGAGTCGAAGGAAGCTGATATCTTGTCACACTTAATTACAATTGAACTATCTCACTTAAACTATCGTATCGTATTATTGAAATTGTAACCATTAACGTACGTTTATCAATCACGCACAGATCCTTTAACCGTCTCATTTTCCGGTAAAGCAGAAGGTAATGTAGCTGATCTTCACTATTTGGTTGCCAACTCGTGCCCTTTGACATCCTTTCCTTTGGTGGAATTTAAACTACTGATCTGGCCCCGATTTGTGTGTGGCGTTCCCTTGTCGACGGTTTATCGATGCTGGTTTTTGGTCAACAAAATTGTACACCCCATTAACACCTCCTCGGAGAACACTAATCCCAAACTAAATCGCTAACAACTTCTTGGGACTCCAGCCAAACAGATTTTTTGGAACGGGAATCATAAGGAATAGAAAATTCGTTCTGGGTGTGTCTGGGTTGCATGCTATGTGTTGTGTGTGTTGATGCCGAAGCTTATCATTTGATTTGTTAACTTCCTTTTTTTGTAACACTCTTTCGTAAAAAGGTATCTCTTTCGCCGGAATGACGGACACCAGCGACGATATTCCCGGAATCGGACAGTATGAAGACTTTCACACGATCGACTGGCAGCGGGATATTGCCCGCGATCGCATGCGGCATCGTTATATCATGAAGAAGCGTCAGGATTCGTTCCTCGATCTCTTAAAGGTACCGCTGTGAAGCGAGGAGTTTTTCCCGATTGAAACCAATTACAAACGGTGCGCTTTCCATTTCAGGGTGCTCATGATGCGTGGTCCGGGTGGGTGTGCGTGTTGCTGGTCGGTCTGTTCACTGGCTGTGTGGCCGGTGTGATCGATATCGGTGCGAGCTGGATGACGGACCTGAAGTTCGGTATCTGTCCGCAAGCGTTCTGGCTAAACCGCGAACAGTGCTGTTGGTCGTCGAACGAAACGTCCTTCGATAGTGGGAACTGTTCGCAATGGTACGCCTGGTCCGAGATCTTCACCTCCTCTCGGGAAGGGTTCGGGGCGTACGTCATCTCATACTTGTTCTACATCATGTGGGCGATGCTGTTCGCGCTGCTGGCCGCCTCGCTCGTGCGCCAGTTTGCACCGTACGCCTGCGGATCCGGTATTCCCGAGATCAAAACCATTCTGTCCGGGTTCATCATCCGCAGCTATCTCGGCAAGTGGACTCTGATCATTAAGTCCGTCGGTATTATGCTGTCAGTATCGGCTGGACTCAGCCTCGGTAAGGAGGGCCCGATGGTACACATTGCCAGCTGTATCGGCAACATCCTGTCGTACCTTTTCCCAAAATACGGTCGCAATGAGGCGAAAAAGAGGGAAATTCTTTCAGCAGCGGCGGCCGCCGGTGTTTCGGTGGCTTTCGGTGCCCCAATTGGCGGTGTGCTCTTCAGTCTAGAGGAGGTTTCGTACTACTTTCCGCTCAAAACTCTCTGGCGATCGTTCTTCTGTGCGCTGATTGCCGCCTTCATCCTTCGCTCGATCAACCCGTTTGGTAACGAACATTCGGTACTGTTCTATGTCGAATACAACAAACCGTGGATCTTTTTCGAACTCGTTCCCTTCATTGGGCTGGGCATCATCGGCGTAAGTTATGCGCGAAAGCGGTATCGATCGGCTATCGAAAGTGGTTAAACGTGGTTTCCTTTGTCCCCAAAGGGTGTCATCGCTACGGTATTTATCAAGGCAAACCTTTGGTGGTGTCGGTTCCGCAAGTACAGCAAGCTGGGTCAACATCCCGTGGCCGAGGTGCTGCTTGTCACATTCATTACGGCCGTCATTGCGTATCCCAATCCGTATACGCGAATGAACACAAGCGAACTCATCTTTCTACTATTCAGCCAGTGTGGCATCTCCAACCAGGATCCGTTGTGGTGAGCAGTCGCCTAAGAAGATCGAATGTTGTATGATTTCAGAAATCTATGTTTTTCTATGACCCGTAGCGACTACAACCGTAATTTCACTGACGTCAATTCCGCGATCGAGATTGCGGCTGCTGGTCCAGGTGTATACAAGGCCGTTTGGTTGCTAATATTGGCTCTCGCGATGAAGCTGATCATGACGATCTTCACGTTCGGCATGAAAGTACCATGCGGATTGTTCATTCCTTCGCTAGCTCTCGGTGCCATCACTGGACGCGTGGTTGGCATTGGTAAGTTCTAGAAAAGATCGAGGAGAGGTCGGCTAAAAGATTTATTGTGATTTCTCCCTTTCCATAGCGATGGAGCAACTGGCGTACAATTATCCGAAGATTTGGATTTTCTCCGGTGAATGCTCTACCGGGGACGATTGCATAACGCCGGGTCTGTACGCGATGGTTGGTGCTGCTGCCGTCCTCGGAGGGGTCACCAGAATGACAGGTCAGCGGAAGATGACGGCGTGTGACATGAATATGAATTACTCAATTGTTTACTTTATTGATATGATCATTCGACAGTGTCCCTGGTGGTCATCATGTTCGAACTAACCGGAGGTGTCCGATACATTGTTCCGCTGATGGCGGCGGCCATGGCATCGAAGTGGGTTGGTGATGCGCTCGGGCGACAGGTAATTACGGTCGTGAAGTTTTGGAGTCAGATGGATTGACTAATGGTAATCTTTCACCGGCATTAGGGTATTTACGATGCACACATAGCGTTAAACGGGTATCCGTTCTTAGATAGCAAGGATGAGTTCCAGCACACAACATTAGCAGCGGATGTGATGCAGCCAAAGTAAGAGACGATGCCAGAAGCTGGTTGACATCTTTAGTATACTTTGTTAATGGTCTTCCTATCCGTCTTTCATAGGCGTAATGAAACGCTGGCAGTAATAACTCAGGACTCGATGACGGTGGATGACATCGAGACCCTACTCAAAGAGACTGAACACAACGGCTACCCGGTGGTTGTGTCTAAGGAGAACCAATATTTGGTTGGGTTCGTGCCAAGGAGGGATCTTAATCTAGCTTTAGGTGAGCATCAACAATTCTGAACCAGCACGATTCGGTACCTGCGGCTGAGTTGACCGTTTCTGTCTCTTCACCACAGCAAATGCGAGGCGGATTATCGACGGTATCACTGGTCAGTCGCTAGTAATATTTACCTCTGCGCAACCGGTCCAGAATTTGGGACCTTCGCCGTTGAAGCTGAAGAAAATTCTCGACATGGCTCCGATCACCGTCACCGACCAAACGCCAATGGAAACGGTCGTGGATATGTTCCGCAAGCTCGGGCTGCGGCAAACACTGGTCACCCACAATGGGTAATGATGTGGCCCCGGAGTTGTGACACTGATTGCTTTATTATATGGATTTCTCTTTCTCGTTACCCTTTTTTCAGTCGATTACTTGGTGTGATCACGAAAAAGGATGTCCTCAGGCACGTGAAACAAATGGACAATGAAGATCCCAATAGCGTGCTGTTTAACTAAGGGGCCCAACCCATTGGTCCTTCTTTGGTTCTTCTCCCTATCAGCGCAGCTATCGAATCATGTTTAGCTTCCGGTGTGCATCTTTTGTAGCCTCCCGGGAGACGCTGGAAGATGGATTTTATATACATATAAACAAATTAGCCAATACGTAGAGAAACTGTTGAATTGTGAGCATGTAAGGAGCAGGTTTTCATAAGCCGAGGATAAAGTTTGCATAAGCTCGAGTATCGATGGCCCTTGCTTTTCCACTTGTTACGGTATTTCTTCGTTCAGTTGATCGCCCGAAGCAAAGGCACTCGTCGCCGAGAGGTGCCGGATAGGATTGGTGCTGAAGTATGTTCAACCACCTAACTAAACTAAAAGCAATAGCGCAACTTTCTTTTTGTGATCATTTCCAAACGAAAGCGAGGATGTTTAGGTTCATCGATGAACAACGGCCGCTTGTTTATGGCAGTGAATAATAACGAGATGGGATCGGGAATAGTTTATTTGCGAACGAAAGGAAAAGGATATTTATAGTCGCCCGTTAATAATCAACCCGCCCGCCTTTTCCCTGAGTTTCGTTGGCACGCTTTCAAGGTATATATATTTTCGAGGCACTTTTATCACCTTCCGCAGCACGATGGTATGCGATCATACGCATTGAAAGGACATGAACAGAAAGGCATTGTCGTTTCCAGAAAACAAGGCAACAGTAAAATCACGACGAGCACCTTTTCGTAAGCAAGTGATAAAGGTTTTTTTGGCTCTCTCACTCTGAAGCCGTAATCTGTCACTATTGAACGTATCAAGGGAGGCGCAGGATTTGCTGTGTATAGTCGACAAGTTCCCACTCTACTGGAGGCCGGAAATTTATGAATAAATTTGTATATTTATGTAATAAAACCCAGTACCCTTGTAGCTCGCGTTTTAGCCCTTGCTTCCACATTCAGGTAGACAGCTTACGGAAACTTTGCTCGCAGTGTTCGTTTCAAGTAATTTTTAATTTGGTCGAGCTGTGGTCTGTCAGCAAGGTTTAAGTTCTCATTCGCATCGATCTGGTGGTCGTACAGCTCTTCGCCATGCACCGTACTCCAATCTATAAGAAAAGAAGAAGAATTCGTATTATGAACACCTTGTTGAAGAAACTGACTCTTTAAAGCAGACGGCACCCACCTCGTTTGAAAGTTTTCGGATTGAACGAAATCCACGCCGTGTATCGGAACCGTTCCGTGCGCAGACTGTAGCCCATGATTCGAATGAAACGAAGCTTTGGATCGTCACTACTCGGTACGATGCTTGGGTACGGTTCCGGCCGTGGATACTGACTGTAGGCAATCCACTGCTCCGGACTACTGTCCTCGTTGGCGGTACCATTGGCCAACAGCAACGGCACTAAGGATTTCCCTTCCACACAGCTTAACGCTTTGCGAGGTCGCTTTTCATGGCAAGCTGGTATCGGCGGAAGTCCAGCAAGATCGACGACAGTTGGAAAAATGTCCAGCAACTCCACGACGTTCTCAATTTTAACTTCTTCGGAACCACTGCCCGGAGCGTTCATCGTTGGAGTGCTGATAACGAGCGGAACTCGCACAGCCACATCGTAAT
This sequence comes from Anopheles bellator, assembly GCF_943735745.2. NCBI lineage: Eukaryota > Metazoa > Arthropoda > Insecta > Diptera > Culicidae > Anopheles > Anopheles bellator. The sequence goes on from NC_071285.1 coordinate 40,540,570, forward strand.
TGCTGTACTTTGCCCACTCTCCGTGCTCACCGAGTGACCACCCGTGATCGGAGGTGAGCATTACGATCGTACGAGCCAGATCCACCTCGGCCAGCAGCTCTCCAATCAGTTCGTCTACATAAGTCACCGCGGCGTAATAATGTTGCCTGATGCGTTGTTGAAAATCTTCCGGAATACGCCCGTAAGGAAAGGATATGTTCAGGATATGGGCGTCATCTCGTTCTCGTACGTCTAAAAAGGGAGCCCAAGCTACCGCTGGTAATCCCCACGGTCGATCCCATGAACCGACGGACGAAAATTTGGACTGTGGGTGGAGGTTGAGGTACTTCACCGGAATGCGGAACGGGATGTGAGGTTTATGGTAACCGACGGCAAGGAAATACGGCCCATTGCCGTAGTCTCTTAGAAAACGTTTTGCTTCCTCCGTGCTCTCCATGTCTGGTAGTGTGTGAAGTGGTTGCATCTCCGGAACCACCGCACATAGAAGATTCCTGCGTAACTGTCCATCAATCGGATCGATGCAAACGGGAGAGTTGGTAAATTGTTCCGTCGGCGGATGGTACGTCGGTTCGGACCAGCTCAACGGGTAGTCGTCGGTAAAGTTCGACGAAACGCCAGGATGGAAAACTTTGCCCACGGAATGGGTTCGATAACCGTGCTGCTTAAAATACTGCGGCAGCGTGGTGAAGTTACCAGAGAACTCGCGCCAGTAGCTGTAGAAATCGTACAAGCGCACCGTATCGGGACGCCTTCCGGTAAGCATCGAGTTCCGACTCGGCGCACAAAGTGCTTGCTAAAATAAAAATACACATAAGATGTACAGATTCAAATGCTGAAAGTTGAATACTTTATTACCTGCGCAAAAACATTTTCAAAACGATACCCTCCTCTCACGAGCCTATCGATGTTGGGCGTTACGGCGTTTTCGTCTCCGTACCCCTTGATCGCCGGCCGGAAGTCGTCTAAAATGATCAACAAAACATTGGGACGATCTACCACCTGAGAGGCACAGCCTGCTAGCACAGCAACTACGAGGAAGTATACATTCAATCGAACGTTAAAGCCGCACATTGCTTATGCTTATGCTGCGACGCATTAGCATAAATTTACATAACTCTGACACGAACATAAACAAACACCTGTTGGTAAAAACAAAGAATGACGGTACAAACGAAATAAATCCTTTGGTGCTTCCCAACGACACACAATTGATAAAAAAAAATGCCCAACTCCAGTTTATGCATTATTGGTCGAAAAAGATTTTTGGATTTGTTCCATTTCAAGCAATTTAAAGATTTAAAGATTCAAAATTCAAGACCTGCCTCCAGAGAGGACTGTGCTCAGCCGACAGGCAACTACGGAGCGCAGGTTTCGAGCAGCGCAATTCGTGCACTCTTTTCGAGTACCACGCTTCATAGTTTTACAAATTTCCCGTGGCTACGCAGTTTCTTGTTTACTCACTACGTCAGACACAATTCTTTCTATTGGGTAGTAATTTTTTCAGTGTTTGCTAGTGAATTGTTGCGAGGATTTATAGAAACGTTCAAATATGGATCGCAAAGCAGAGCTAGAGCGTAAAAAGGCCAAACTGCAGGCGCTCCGAGAGGAGAAAGATCGGCGGCGGAAGGAAAAGGAACAGAAAGACTTAGAGGAAGCAACGGGAAAAATGGGCACCACCGAAGCTAACCCTAGAAAGTACGTCCGCTTAGATTGGGACACAAAGTGGGGTTTCGGTTCCATTCAGTCTTTCTGGTTTACTCGTTTACAGAGATTTGGATGAAATGCTCTCGTCACTTGGTGTTGCCCCGGTATCGGAAGTTCTTTCATCATTGTCATCGGTGAATTCCGCCACATCGGACCATTCTGCAACACTCACTCCCGATACTAGTCTGCAACCCAGCACGGACGGACAGAAGTATGCACACGAAAGGCGATAGATTGAAACTTCTCACCGACCAGCTAAATTATCATTTCAGTTGTAGAAAGAAGGCGGTCAATCTGAGCCTGGTGTCCGTGCAAGCTACCAACATTCCGCCGAAAGAGACGGTTGTTTACACTAAGCAGACACAAACGAACAGTACCGGCGGTCATGAGCGTGACGGTAAGTTTTATTCGTTTTGCAGTAGTATGATCAAAGTTTTTTTCCCCTGGATGTTACGTGGCGATCGCTACAAATAGATCTGTTCACGATTATATATTTGCCATTGTTATTGCCGAGTCGGATTGAGTTTTTCTTGGTTTTTATTAAATCCAGTTATTGCAGCATCTGCAACTGTTGTCGCTCCACAATAAATATTCAACAGAACTGAATATCTCTAATCTATTTCTTGTATTCTCGTTAGAAACAAATGTATTGTAATAGTATAACAAATATATTTAGTTTTTTCTTGCCATTCCTCACCTCTGTCAGGATATATGGAGGATTGGTGGAGACCGCGCAAAGGTAAACTAAATGGCAGAATAAAGTGAACATATTGTTTCTGAATTGATATAAAACGAATATGATACGATGCTGGAAACTTTTAGTCAGCTACTGCTTTGCGCTATCTTCCGTGTTTACGTAATCACTTTATTCTGTTGATCGTTGTTTTTATGATTTCTTTTATCTTGTAAAGATTGCTGTTTTATCATTTTATTAATGTCAACATTTATTGTAAGTACTTCCGAAGACCACTAATACGATTTTTTTCTATATTTTTCATAATTCCGTTCGGTGACCCTTCGCTGACCATCGTTTCCTGTTCGGGACTACTTCAGCTCATGCCACCGATTACTACGGTGAGTACGCCGTTTTGACCATAGAGTCTACGAGTGAATCAATACTTTATATACGCGGGCGTTACAAAAATGAATGGAAACGTTGGATCAACATTTAATATCATTCCATTTTTGAATTATGGATAGATCCTCCGCTGAGACCTTTGTTTAACTTCCGTTCTAACAGGATTGCAGCGAATTAAGAACCAAATAAATTATTATCAAACTATCTTTGATGTGCAATCAATCTTTCGAGAACGATACAGAGATGCTCTGCTCAATTACTGTTTTTGCGTTTCAATTGTAGTTTCCGTTTATGTTTGATGCGCCCCCGTATGATGAAGTAAAGATAGATTCTTTGGCTATATCTCTATCAAAATCGTGTTTCACTCGTGCGAACTTTTTATGTCTTGTTTTGTTGTCAATCTTTGTTCCTATTTGTTTTCTTTCACTCTTTTGTTCCGAGCTATGTACTACATTGTTTTCTCATTATTTTGGGGTTCGCCCGTTATTACAGACGAAAAGTTAATTTCATACATTAATTTCTTTCTCTACTGATTTCACATTCACGCCAAGCTGTTGGGTACTTTGCTCTATCACGTTCTCAAGTGAAGAGTTCTCAGAGAACGCGTGCAAGCGACAATCCCCATACGTGCCTTTAGTTTCTCCACCCATTTAGTAATTTTCATATTTTTTTGTTTGATTAAAACATTCTTTTGAATTACTATAGTTTGTTATAATATACACTATACACTTACAATCTAGAAAAAAAAATCTATTTCTTTTTAAGGGCATTTAAAATATGCTGTTCCACCTAAATTTGAAAAGATGTTTGCGTTGCGAACAAATACAAAAAAGTTAAAGCTAAATTTTCTTCCCATTTCAAGATGAATACAATCTTAATCCCGGTTTAGAATGGGAGGATGAGATTACAGGTAGGTTTTGCTGCAACAAACCCTTTTTTATCGCAAGTTTGCTCTTTTATCGTTTGGTATCATTATTATTATTTGTCAATATGTTTGTGTTAATAGATTTTCTCATATTACTTTACTCGGTACTCTTTCTTCGCACACACTACATGCATTTATTATTCGTGTAGAGCGTGTCAGGCGAACAGATCGTTTTGAAGTGCACACAAACGCTGTATGTATAATTTTTATTATTTTGCATGAGTCTAGTTTAGAAATGTGTGTTTGCAATTGCCAAGGTGAAGTTACCTTCCTAAGTCGATCGGAAGAACGATCATTCAGTGCACACAGGTTTGTTGAGCTTCTCGAAGCTTTTCTACCTAAAGCGATCGTATGAACGATCAACTAGTGCACAAATATTTGTAGAACTTCTCTGGGTAACTCTGGGTGTTGAACTTTCTCTCTCTCTACTCTTTTTGTTTCCTAATTGTAGCTCTATTTTGCTTCCAACAATAGTTTCTTTTATCTTCCACCAACGATAGTTACCTGACTCTGTCACAAGGCCTTGGCAAATATTGCCTTTGGTAGATTACTAACATATAACATAAGCCCACGGATCATTGGAGTGACGTTATTAGGACATTGATCTCTGACTTAAGTAACGATCACTGATTGAAATTCGATCGTAGTACATTGTGTAGTGTAATAAATAGGTTTAGAAATGTACGCTTGCTCTCGGTGACTAATACTTCGAAACTCTATAACTCTATTTGGTGAGAAACAATGGGTGGAGAAATACAACCACAGATGGCATTTTACTTTTTCCTTGTTACCATATACGATGCTCTTTCAATGTAGGAGTTGTAGTTATTTGCTCGACCGTATGTTCAATGACTACATTGAGCAGAAACCGGAATTCAAGTAAAAGAGTGAAGGAATTAAATAAAGAAATAGAATTCGGAAAATTAGAAACAATTTTACTTATACAGTGCTTACTTATGGCGACGGTCAAGGTGACGATGAGGAAAACTCTTTGACTCACATCGACCACGGATTTCATTCGAAGCTGCCCCCCGGCATTCTGCCGCATGGCTTACCGACGGTGAAGGAAGTGGCCCCGGCAATAACACCCCAAGAGCAGAAGAAGGACGATCTAAAGGAAGGTAAGTAAAAAGAGTGCGTTTCGCTTCAAAACGGCCCTCTTTATACCAATTTCTCTGTTTACCGTCCGCACCCACAGTGAAGGAGCTGTCCGCCGAGCAGAAGCAAATGATTATTCTGTCGGAAGATTTTCAACGATTTATACTGCGCGCAGGAAAAGTTATGGAGCGTGCACTGTCCGAGAAGGTCGACATTTACACCGACTACATTGGCGGCAGTGATGAAGATGATATGGGGTAAGTTATCCTCGTTCCAAACTTGTACCGTAATATTTAAAAATGTCTAGATGGGTTGAGACGTTAAATGGTGTCTCCATTGATGTCTTTTTAGCGATGAAAAAACCCAGGCTCGTCTGTCACTCAATCGTTCTTTCTACTGCGATCGCTGGTCGAAGAACCGATGCGTTACGTCGTTCGACTGGTCCACATACTATCCAGAGTTAATGGTTGCCTCGTACCACAGCAACGAGGAGTGTCCGAACGAACCGGACGGCGTGGTAATTGTGTGGAACACAAAGTTCAAGAAACAAACGCCCGAGGAGGTGTTCCACTGTCAGAGTGCCGTCATATCGACCTGCTTCGCGAAGTTTCACCCGAATCTAATCCTCGGTGGAACCTACTCCGGACAGATCGTACTGTGGGACAATCGGGTACAAAAGCGAACACCAATTCAACGCACACCACTCAGCGCTAGCGCTCATACGGTAAGTGGTGCATCCGGTCGCCATAGTCGCGAAACCGTTGGCCGGGTTTCAATGCGAAATGTTTTATCGTTGTTTTATTCCAGCAACCCGTTTATTGCCTCTCGATGGTTGGTACGCAGAATGCCCATAACGTCATCTCGATAAGCTCAGACGGCAAGCTTTGCTCGTGGAGTCTTGACATGCTCTCTCAGCCACAGGATGTGTTGGAGCTGCAACACCGCCAGTCAAAGGCGATTTCGGTCACGTGCATGGCCTTCCCTCATAACGAGGTGAACAATTTCGTACTGGGCAGCGAAGATGGGTACGTGTACTCGGCCAGTCGTCATGGCAATCGGTCCGGCATTGGGGAAACCTACGAGAAGCACCTGGGGCCGGTGACTGGCATTTCGGCGCACCACAACCAGTCCTCACCCGATTTCGGACATCTCTTCCTTACCTCTTCCATTGATTGGACGATCAAACTGTGGAGCCTCAAGGACAACCGACCGTTGTATTCATTCGAGGACAATTCGCACTATGTGATGGATGTGGCATGGTCACCGACCCATCCAGCTCTGTTCGCTGGTGTGGATGGAGGCGGACGGCTCGACTTGTGGAATCTTAACCAAGATACGGAGGTACCGACGGCGTCAGTGACCGTTGAAGGACAACCGGCACTGAACCGGGTTTCCTGGACGCCGTCTGGGTTGCATGTGACGGTTGGTGATGAAAATGGTCGCATTTACGTGTACGATGTGGCCGAAAATCTGGCCAATCCACGCATGGACGAGTGGAACAAGTTAAGCGCCGTATTGTATGATCTGAAGATCAACCAAACAGACGAGTTTGATGAGATGGATAAAAAGTCGCCGGTGCCACAAAACACGTCGCTCAACTCGCTCACGTCGCTTACCAGTTCGCCGCTCATATGAAACCCAGTGCGGCACTTATGAAAACAGTCACCAGGACTTAAAGTAGAATGATGAAATGAAGAAGGAAGTTTGCTGAAGGATGGTATGTTACGAGAAGATATAAAGTCTGTACTAGCATCCCGTATCTATTCATTGTTGACTGTTTATAATACTCTTTTGTGTCCCTTCGTAAACAAAAGTTTCAATACGCGGCGCAGCTTACAACATACTTATTCATCGTGTCTCAACGGTCAAATATGTATTTTACGAATAACTCAGCACTGCAGAGAAATAAAGTAGTGGGTTCTTATTCAAGTCGTCGCTTATGTTGCGGCGCATTAGCATATATTTGATCTTAATTCGCCTGGGGAATGAATGTACAATTTACAACTGAACGAAATCAAGTTCCTTGAAATTTGCAGGAGTCAAATGAGGATCTGTTCTCGGGTTCCATTTTATGTTTTACGTGCTTTGTCGACAGGGCATAGTTCGAGCAGCTCTTTTCACGCACTTTTCGAGCATCCGAACAACTGTCAAGGAGAGTGAAGCATAAATTTTGTTTACAATCAGACCACCAAACAAACATCACCAAAAACACTTCTGAAGTGGTTTCGTTAACCGTAATGTCCACATTCATAAAAAGAAATCTTAAAAACAAGGGTGCACGAAAGCGCAAACAGTCGACCGATTCAGGTGAGATGCTAATGCGGCACATTTTAACTGAACCCAACCTTATGTGTTGCTTTTTCAGATGAAGCAGAAGAAGAGTCCTCTGTGGTGGTGACAAGCGACAAGCGGAAGAAGGCCAATCCGAACATACAGAGCACTTCGGTTGTGCGACAAAAACAGAACCATTCAGCTGGCGCGGATGCTTCCAACTCAAGTGAAGATGATGAGAGCGTCGTTGTGAGCTACAAGTCAAAGCGTTCCGCCCAGGCAGAAGGACCGCGGGATCAGGGCGCTACCGCGGAGCTGGAGATCGAAACCGAAAAAGATCGGGACGCACAGGCCATCTACCAGAAGAGCATCGACATCAACAAGGAGCAGGAAGGGAAGGAGGACGACAAAGTATACCGTGGGTTGAACAATTACACGCAGTTCTTCAAGAAGAAAGATAGTGCCCAGGGCAACGCAGCGTCGGGAATGGTACGGAAGGGGCCGATTCGGGCGCCGGCCAACATTCGCTCCACCGTGCGCTGGGACTATCAGCCGGATATCTGCAAGGACTACAAAGAGACGGGGTACTGTGGGTTTGGCGATAGTTGCAAGTTTTTGCACGATCGCAGTGACTACAAGCACGGCTGGCAGCTGGAACAGGAAGGACCCGGCACGGGCAACAACTACGCGGCAGAGGATTCTGATGGCGACGACACCAAATACGAGATTCATTCTGACGAAGAAGACTTGCCGTTCAAGTGCTACATTTGTCGCGAAAGTTTTGTCGATCCGATTATCACAAAGTAAGTTGCACAAAGCGAACCTGAACAGCGAGTGACGAAACACTATCGAGAGTCTTTTTCATTTTATTCTAGGTGTAAACATTATTTTTGCGAACGTTGCGCTTTGGCGCAGTACAAAAAATCATCCCGTTGTGCAATCTGTGGCGTGCAAACGAATGGTGTCTTCAATCCGGCTAAGGAGCTAATTGCTCGATTGAAGACTAGAGAGATGGAAGAGCAGAATTCGGACAGTGATTAGAGAAGCCGCAATAAATTCATGATTAAAGAATTTTGCTTGCAATATTTGCCCATGGCCTTAATCAAACTCACCCACAGTCCAGACAACTGACAGCATTTGCTGTCGATGAGGCGCCACAAAGGCAGAAGCTGTCGGATTGACCAAAACCCGAAAACGTCAAAAGCAATTCCGTCGATAAAGTTGTGCTACGAGAAGAAAGAACCGCGTAATACGATAATACCATCTTTATTCCGTTTGTTGCAAAGAGAAAAAATCCTTATCACTACAGCAGCGCGCTGACGGAGATCAGATTAGCAAGTGCCACCGCAAAAGTGTTCCAAGTGCCTACGAGAAGTCCCTTTTGTTCCGTGGGCCCATTGTGCCACCGTTAAAGGGTCCCGGTAAGTGCGGCTGAACGATTTCTTATTTGTTTTGAACCTGTTCCTTCGCACCTTAGCGATCGGAGCGCGAGCGTGCTTCTCGTTGGGGTGGTGAATTTTCCACCCATCACCCAACGCACAAGATAGGGAAATGCCCATAAACTCTCATAATAAATTCATGCTTCATTGATGCTTTGATTCCACGCAGTTTCGATTGTTCGTATGGTAATAGTGGTTCGGTGATTGAACTAATAGACGGGATGTTACGGACAAGTTCTAATGACCTTCAACATCGTCATCGTCATCGTCGTTGTGCGTCGTCTTCGGCCTGTCGGTCGGTCAATCAAACGGTGGCCCGAAGTGTGTTGCTATCCCAAAAAGCGCGGCCGACCTTCGCGGGAACACGCAAACATAGACCGCGGGCGCATATTGGATACGCGTGTGCGTGCCTGTCTCTATCTTTTCGCGGTTTCACATTCTAGAAACCCCTTTTGGATGTGCTCGATGTGGCAGCATGCGATGGGGCTGAGCGAACAGGGCGAGTTGGAATAAACATCCGAGAGTGGCACAAAAACGGAGCGCAAACGAAAAGGAATAGGAAATATTCTTGCACCACCAGCCCAGCATCAGACGGAAGGACACCGCGCTGATTGCCACTGAATTGAGAATTGATTCAAATTCCTGTGCGCGATTTGCTACACGAGCGGAACGAGCGAAAATGGGGGGACCCGCGGTCCGCGCGCGGGTTCGCAGTCAACGAACTTATCGATTGCGGACTGACGCGCGTTGGAGCGAATTTGACCCACCACGGCTCGTGCTCATAACGATCCTCTTCTGCGAGTTTATAGCGATGCGAAATTGAAACCACAGTCACAGCGACCGTCTTCGGTTCTGTCTCACCCGGATTTGCATACCCAACCAACCTCTCCGGTTGAAGGAGAGTGTTTTTAATATTAAAAATATTCAAACACTGCGCTCAAAGACAGCAGCAACCTGAATCACAGGCTTTTTTTCATTATATTTATATGCTGTTTCTATGGTTAAATTATTTGCCTACATCTTGCCAGGCTCTGGTTCGAGTGGTGTTTTCGGCTAGCTGAACGTAATAGCTATTTACACTTCTCTCGCAAATATCTTCGACAACCGTTCAACCGAGCGACGGCAGAAGTACTTTCAAACGTTGACACGGAAAAAACGTGTATTCGGAGAACCAGTCGCGGGCTATATTCGGGTAACTTTCCAAAACGTGGGTGTCCTTTGGTTTAAATTGGCGCGCATTTAAAATCCGACGACCGAAACTCGCGGAATCGTACGACCGCACAAACAGCAGGAGCTTAAGAGATTGCAAAGGCCGTCGCAATGTGTGGCGATTCCAGATTGGACACACCTTGACCCAATTTAAAAGCAAACCGATAGCAAAAGGAGGAAGGCATAGAATTGAAGGGTTATGATAATATGATGGGGTTTATGCTATCACCAAACCAGTCCGAAGCCCCTCCATATCTAGGCGTCGTTTTTATTGACGTGCGTGCATGTTCCTGATAAGTTTTCCGACACTCCGTGAGGCCGCCAAGTTAATTCATACCCTCGAGAGAAACTCCTGTCTCTCTCTCTCTCGCGCTCTCGTGCGGGCTCCCGGAAGCGTAGATTGGCTCCAACGTTGCATTTGTTTGTCGTTAGCGCAACCGGGTACCCGGCGTAGGAAAGTAAATTAAAGTCCATTAGCTGAAAAGTGTCCCCATTTGATTTATGTCATTTACAGATCGAACATCGCCGAGATTGTGAAACACAGTTGTTTGTGGTCGTGTTGTGTTGTGTGTGAGAAATAAAGTGTCTCAGCTCAATTAACAGTTCAACACTGGGCGACGGCAGCTGTCCGCGCAAAGTCCAGCACTGGCATGTCCGCTGCACCGGAAGCGAAACGCGCCAAACTAACTCTGCTTCCCTCGGAGGGCACGGCGAAGCAAACGGATGGAACGAACTTGTCACAGATCCGTTCAATTTTGGCCGACGAATACAGCAACCCGATCGCCCTGGTCGAAGTGTATGTTAGTAGCGTGCCGGACAGTAAGCAACTTTCGAGATTGATTCCTGCTCTGTCCAGGATTCTACCATTGGCCGGATTGCAGCATCTGAAACGCGTAAACCGTGGCGGAAGCATAATCCTTGCGCCGGTCCAACAACTACACGAAAAGCTCCGCAAGGACGAAGCTGGCGAAGGGAGTCAGCCACCGGTAGCGGTGCGATTGGAGCGATTTCTACAGTCGGAAGGCCTAGACGATCGGCCCCTGGTAGATGCACTGTGCTCCGATTTGAAGGTAGTTTCGGTGGCTGCTTCTCAACCTCTACTACGGTGGCAGTATGAGCTCGTGGACGAGCGTTGGCCCTGCAAGTTCCACCCGAATCACCGCAACGAGGCGCTACACGCGAACACACTATTCGATGGGCCCGAAGTTGAACTGCATCGCCAACTGATGGAGGTTTGTCTGTGGCTAGCCAAACACGAAGAAGGACGTCCGTGCGGTGTCTGCGTAAACCCACGGCTTGAAGGCCGGATCGCCGCGATCGGTGTCGGCCGCAGCGACCAACATCCAATTTGGCACTGCCCGATGATGCTAATCGATATGGTTGCAGTTTCACAGTCCGGTGGCATATGGAATCGTAAACCACAGGCGCAAGCCGTCCGTGACGATGGTTTCCACTACGGTGGTATCCAGCCACGGTACGAGCGGTTACTTCGGGCGAAGTACGGCGAACGGCTGAGCTTCGGTGCGGAACCGATTCGCAGCAACGGTGCAAATTCGGCGACAGCCGCTTCGGACGCTGCGGGCGACAATCTGGCCAAGTACGGACCGTACCTGTGCACTGGGTACGATGTGTACCTCACGCACGAACCGTGCGTCATGTGCGCGATGGCACTAACGCACAGTCGCGTCCGAAGGGTCTTCTACCATCATCCGACGGCGCAGGGAGCCCTGGGGACGCGGATCAAGCTGCACACGGTCAAGGAACTGAACCATCGTTACGAAGCGTTTCGTATAGTTTAAGATAAAAAATTCAAGGGAGGTGTGCAAAGTGCCCGCCGGCACTGATTTAATGAACAAAATAACACACGGGCCAAAAAAGGAATACAAGCGTTGCCAATAAAAAAAGGCGCGCCATGACAATAACGAACACAAAATTACATTGTCGAGCACTTCTTGTGAATAACATTTAAATTTTGTGCCACTTCGTGAGGCGCAGCGAGGTCTGATCGTCGCGAGTGAGGTAATTCTTGCGATTATTTACGTTCGCCGCAGCTCGTAATGATATATCCATCCTTGCGACGGGACGGAAGGACCTGTTTGTCGGGGATTTTTTGAACCGAAAGAGGCAATTATTGTGCGAAAAGGAAATGGCAGGCCTAAAACCACCACCACGGTAATCTCGCTCTCTGCATTTGCTCAAGGTTATCGGTGTTTTCCACTCCGCGCGATCACGCAAAATGGCGTACAAGACGGTGGTAGAAGATTCCAGCGTTGCCGGAGTGGTGGTGCGTCCTGTCCTGTGCCCTCCTGTGTCTCCAACGGCCAACGGCTCCAACGGCGACGTATCATCATCGTGGTGCGTCCTTTGCGATTGAGGTCAATTGGCATCGGGGCAGCCGGACCGTGTGGGTCCGTCCTAACCGTGGACGGGCGTTTGTGACGGTGGCGGCCACTCATCGTTCATCATCATTTACCCCTTCGGAGGAGTTTGTTCGGTGGCGGAATAAAAGCAAAGGCAAAAAAGAAGGAAACAGAAAAAAGCGGTGACCGTTGTTCCGTTCAGGCACCGACGACGAGACCCTCTATCCGCGGGGTGGATTGATTGATGCCGCGAGCTACAGTGCGTGCTAAACGAGCGTGGCGAACCAATGGAAGGATGTTGGTTTTTAGTGTCCAGGAAAAAGTGGGCAATGATAAAACGTTCACTTGTCGAATGAAATTTTTGGTTTTTTTTTATTTTTTGCTCGATTTTTGCGTGCTACCGTAATTTAATAGTTAACAAGTAGACCATGATTACGCTAAACGATTACTGGACAAACAGCTGTCCATTCGCCATTTGGGCGGCCATTACTGTTCAGCAGCCACACAGGCTCATCATCGAAGGAGGCGCGTTCGTTGCTGTGCTTCATTTTGCTGCCGTCACACGGATACTGTAGGGCAGCAAGGACCCTCAACGAGCCGGGGGGGAAACTGGGGTCACTTGCGATGATGCCACTGGAACGGGCATATTGTAATTTATTTGACAACCGCAATGAGACGCTTCATTAACGCTCATCGAAAACAAAAAAGCCAGTCACTACGCACAGCGCAAACACCACCGATGAGTTTGCTACTCCACTGGGTGGTGTCCCTACCCAAAAAGGCCAACAGCGACCAACGAAGAACCGACCGCATTCCGGGTCCGGGGCCTCGCGGCGCTACATTACGTCTAATTAAAAAATTGATCGAAACGACTTTTTGGCGCGCATCACCATCGGCCTCGTAGATTGTTTTCAATGTTATAGATTTTATTAGTTCCGCGGCGCACTGGAACGGGAGTTAACTTAATACCCTTCATAATTTGTCCACCGAGGCGCGGTGTTCGATATATGGAGACATAAAAAAGAGCTGACTCCGACCGACCGACCTCCAAGCCGCCTCGTTCGTTCGTGCGCGCAATTGAATGAAACCGTTTCAAACCGGCAGAGAAGTCGGCCCTGGGACTAGTGTAGCGAGTCCGGTCGAGGTCTTCGGGGGCTTTCAACGGGAGTTAGACGGACGGACGTTCCTCGCACCCCGAAAAATGTCCCCGGTTTTTTTCGGTGTCAATTTGTCGGCAAACATTAAATTTAAACGGTCATTTAAAAGGCAACGGGCGTTCGAAAGCCCTTGATTGGTGGCGGACTCCATTGTGCAACAATAAATTGGTTGGGACAGCCAGAAACACCCACCAGACGTGGAAATGTGGGTACATCTGGGCACCTGCGTTGTCCGGACCATTGTGTGCCATTTTGTGAGGCCCGACAGTGACGCGACACGGGTGAAAGCTCTTGGGGTCGCGCACGACCACGATCGACGCCAGCATATTTGTTGGACAAATGAGATAACGATGCTCCCTACAAAAAGCGTCACGTCACGTTGGTAGCGTTTCGGCTGGCATTGATGGGAAATACCCACCCCCCGACTTTCGGTGGACCTCGGCGGTATGCAGTTGGGATCCGAGCGATCGCGCATCGCATCACTGTTTTAATAACTGGCACCCTATCGCTGGCGATGAAGCAACCGACGCATCGAGCGACGAGGACCTGCTGGTGGCAAACGGCGTCAGGTCGCGCGCGCTGTATGGCCCAATATTCAGATACGTGGTAATGACAGCAGCAGACACCAGCCGATAGGAAACTGGAAAGCAGTCCATTTCCCCCCGAGTGGTGGTGTCCCTCACGAGCCAGGAGGGAACCGACATGCGGTTGTGCGGTCGGGTCCGACAACAGGTTTCGGAACGGATCGTCGTCGTGGTCTCTCGCTCTGGTGTATTCGCCACCTTGCCGCCGCCGCTAAAGTTTCCATTTGACCCTTCCCTTCTCGATGTCCCATTCGACAGGGCGCGTGCGTGCGTCTGTAATGCCCCGCGGACAGGTTTTGACGCGCGCTGCTGCGTTATTCGATTCGATCGGCGAGGTGGATACATTTCGATGTAAAGTAAGTTGTTTTTCTTGTTTGTCGAGTCGAAATTAGGAAGCACGAGTGAGTGAGGACGAACGATGGGTAGGGACGTTAGGCTAGGTGTGGGCGCCTCAGTGATTCCCTCGGCGGAAGTCACTGACGGCCGGCGCACCAGCGAAGGGTGCTCCAGCGCTTTCGAGCGCTCTGGAAATCCCCGGCGGAATCGAAAACAACAACCCGGCTACCCGCGGGGGTCAGTGCGTCACGTAAAACCCGAATTGTGTAGCGAGTCGGTCAGCGGCGATTTGGGCGGAACGTGTTTTGAATGGGCTGGAAGGAGAGAAAGGGACGCCCGGTCGAAAAGGACATAGGGCGCACAAGTATCGTTAAAAATCGTTTTAGAAAGCGTTCGGACCATCGGCTGTAGGTCTCTATGAAAGGGGAATCTCATTACTTTAAGACTCATTAAGCGAGACAGGCCCAAAGACCGGACACTTTTATTCATCGGCCGTTCCACGCTGAACAACAAGAAGCGTTTCAAAATGCGATTCCGAACAAATAAGATACAAACCGTATCTTGTTTGTTTGTCACTTCTTCATCCGGAACGGGATACCGTCCGGGATGACCAAAGCATCAGCGTGGGCATCAGACCGCTGTGGAATGATAACGCCTGCATTGTAACACTCCTGGTGGTCGGTAATCAACGCTGTTCGTTGCCGTTTGATCAGCAATCTCCCCACAATCGGCCACTAGTCTAATCGCCGGTGAGGTGAGGTGCTAATTTGATAGGCGTTAGCGGCCAGCGAGCGGGCGCACATGTGTATGTTTGTCTATTTTAAACCGGATGAAGGGCTGTATGAGGCAGAACATTGATCATTGTGGTTACAACGTTGGCCCAGTTTGGGCCACTGCTTGAAAACCGTGTCTCGTGCAGGATTTTCACCAGAGGTGATTGAGTAGCCCAATCGCAATAAAAAGTTTAAAGCAGGACAATGTCTGCATCGGTGCTCAGACGCACTTAAGTCTACCACAGATTGCGATTAGTAGTCCTCACTTACTCCGGTTCCGGAACAGCTCACTTGACAACTTTATCACGGCATTTAATAGAGACAACAGTGGTGATGTTTTGACTCCAGTGTCCATGTCCGATCTTCAATATCAAATATAAATATTCGTCATTCATGTTGCGGGAGGAAGATCCTAGGGACGATGCGGAGCTGATTCATTTGCCGCTTTTGTCAAGGGTGTCAAGCTCCGGAGCAGTCAAGTGTGTCATCTTCTCCTCTCGACACTCTCGATCGCGTGTAACGTTGTTTTTGTTTGTTTCAAAACGCATTAACATTCATTAGCGAGACCGATCTATCTACCCCCTCTGTGCAATCATTAATTCGATCCGTTTTTCCCCTTTCCGTCTCATTTTCAGTTCCACAAGCTGCAGGCAGGTCCGTGGGCGTGGGCAAGGATATGTGACACTTGCTTTTGGGGAGCGCCTTTTTGCCTTGGAAGTATCACCGCCAACGGTCGGACCCGACTTCGACGACGATTTGAATGCGCGCGCGACGAAAGGCCAGCAATGGATGCACGTGTTTCTCCGGCAGATTGTCACGCGGCACACACTAAACGTGTGCCAACGGTGTAGAGCTGCTTGCCACTGGGGCGCCTGTGACGATTAGACCCCTGTGACACAACGGGGAGGGATTTGCGGGTGAACCGCGCACCGCTTAGGAGCTTAACGGGGATCCCTCCGAACACAAAAACATCCCGGGCGGTGGCACCGATAGCGGGAGACGACCACCGTTTCCGTTTACGGGACATCTTCGCGTTGGAAGCGCCCGAGTGCCTGGTCCCGGTTGCAAGGAGCAGCGCTCCTCCTCGACTGCCACTGTTCACCCGAGCTGACGGAGGAGGATCGGACGCGAAGATCACGCCGAAGCTGGCATCTAGGGACGCTGGCATGTTTATTGTGTTTAATAAATTTCAATTTAAGGCAACGCAACGCTTGATTGTCGCTGACTGGCGGTACGAGCGCGGCTAGCTGGTGTAGCACCGTTCAGCGCTCTTGGCCGCTCCTAAGCCGCCCTCCCGACACCGCAAGCGGAGGGAGGCGCCCTGCCTGCGTGCCTGCCTGGTCGTTCCAGGTCCGCCGGTGGCCCGCGTGTCCGCGGGCATTTGGGTTCTGCTGGTGTGCGCGATCATGAGCGACGCTCGTAACAACACGGCAACCCACCACAGCAACGGCGACGACGGTAACGACAAAGAAATTAAAGGCCACCAAGACGCCAGTGGCCGCAGTGGCGACGACGAGTACGGCGAACATTACGGGGACACCGCAGCAGTTGACGCGGCCAGTTAGGGTCACCAATTCTCCAACACCACCATCGCCAGCGCCAGCGGCATGGGCATCACTATCGCTGGCCAGCGGTTGACCGATGGTCGACCGATCCGGGTTGTCACATTGAGCGTTCCGTTCTTGACGCGATAACATCCCAAAAATCAGTGTCCCACGCGCGAGACTACCGCGAGCGCAGCGTAGCAATCGCATCAGCAGTACGGTTTCGGGCCCTGCAGAGACAGTGCACAAGTCCTCCGGTCCTCTCGGAGAAGCAGCGACGAGTTTTTCGACTTTTCGACGGCGAAGTTTACTTAAAGAGATAACTCTGGCAACTGGCATCTGTGGACTTTGTGGACCCCCTGCCTGCCCGCTGCCAGGAGCCTCCGTGGGTGGTGGTGTGCCTTACCTTTCTGCTTGACACGCGGCCGCCACGGCAACAAAGCCAGTGATTATGGATAGTGACAGCCCCGTGCAGGAGTACTACATCAACGACTAGCCCGGCGGACGGCAGACCCGGCGGTGCGGATTGCCGCGGAGAAAGGAACCTTATCTACCTCGCCACCTACCACACACTGTCACGACGTCATCATACCGCCCCAGTAGTAGGAGAACCGGAGCCGAAGAGAGGTAGTCTCTCGCTCGCGTCTTTTAGCATCACCAGGGGTGGCCATTTTTTTTGCATCCTTCCGTGTGCACCACAACGCACCAACCATTAAGCTTTCCGGTGGCAGCTAATAACCCACCCCGTTCAGGGTGGGTCACCCTAAAGTTGGTCTGTTTTGAAACGCTTTTCCGGCAAACGACCAGCCGAGTGTGCGGAAGATCGTGATCGCGATCGCGGGCGTTCGCGAAAATCGTAGTGTGCGTGGAAATTGGCCCAATCGAAGAAGGGTAAATTTAATCCTCGCGTGAGCGACCGAGACGGCGGCGGCAACAGTGGATTTGGACTACTCGATATCGGGTTTTCGTGCGTCTACGGTGCGCCCGTTGTGTGACCGTGTCTGTGTGGCGCTTTAGTACAGAAATACCCCACTCATCCACGCATCCGCGAGCGCGGAAAACGCGTGCGAGAAGGAGAGAGGGCTAGCGAAAAAACGCAAAAGCGAGAGCGAGAGAAGGGGAGCGCGCGCAAGTGGTGTGTCTTTTTATACGCGTTAATTGATCGGTGCGCTGCGCGTTTCCCTGCTGGCCATTCGCGGTCCGTGTCCGGGGGGTATGTTTTTTTAATTCGCGGGCGCCCGCGGGCCTTTCTGTGTGCGTGTTTGCGTGTGAGTCGGACGATCGTACAGCCACCAGAGCGGCGGCGGTCAGGTTCGCGAACCACGGTTAGTTACGAAACAACCGTCAACCCGTTCAGACGTGCCTTTTCGTGTCCCAGAGCGTGCGAGAGAGATAGTGTTCCTTGGCTACCCCCGGAGAGGAGAGCTTATAAGTGCAGGAAAATTATCCAAGCAAGCGCCGATATCAGCCTCAGTCGTCCCAGCAAGCCGCGAGAAAGTGCGCACCCCGAGCGAGAGTGGTCCTCCAGAGTGCAGAGTGTCCGTCGGTCAAAGATCGCGGTCAGAGAAACGTGGCATCCGGAGCCCGGAACCAGCGTCCGTGTAAAAGTGGACCACGCGACCACGTTTGGTTTGCTGCGTGCGGCGTCGAAGAATTGGTCAAAGTGGAGCCTTAGTAGCAGTGGAGTGTGACCGTGTGCGCCACCGTGTGCCTTATGGAGCAGGATATAATTAAGTGTCCGAACAGTCACGTCTTCTCGTACCTCGCCAACAAGATGCGGATAGACATTGAGAATCCCCTGCTACAGAGTCACCGTCAGCGCGAAACCACCGGGATCAAAAAGCTGTACAATTCGTTTTTCGTTATGTTCTAACTGACTCGCCGAACCCGAAACCCGCACGCCACCCGCAACTAGTCCGCGTGTGTGAGTGTGTGTGTGCGCGTATGCGCCCGGCCTGAGAAGGGTGCGCTGTGCGCGTTTGTATGCTTCGTGATTGTGTTGTTGTCTCCGTGTGCATGCGTGGCCCAGCGGCAGCTCGTCCGACGACTGTGTGCCTCGTAACCCGCGCCGGCGTCCTTGCGCCTCCATCGGCGGAAACGCAGCCACAGGACACCTAGCGCCCAACACCACCATCACCACCACCAACAGGGAGCATCGTCGTCGTCATCATCATCGGCGGAAGCGCGGGTTCCGGGGAGCGGGACGCACACGCCCCACGCGCCCAATACATCATCCATCGACCGGTCGCATCGAAGCGCAAACAAACAAACGAAAACCCAGAAGAAAAAAAACGGGGTCAAGAAACCTCCCCAAGGTGAAGGACAATCGCGTCGCTGTGTGCCGCGTGTTTGTGCGTGCTGTGTGCGTGCATTTCGATTTGTGTTTTGTTTTGATAATTTACAAGTGAAGTATTCTAACTGTGTTACTGCATAAGTCGTAGAACGTTAGCCGCGTTAGCTTTAGTGCGTGGACTCTTGCGAAGAAGCGGAAACAAAAACGATTCACTACCTCTACCTCCTATCGTCCTTAATATTTAACAAAAAATTACTTTTATCGACGGGGCTCTTTCGGCCACTACGACGCACGTGTGCCAAGATTGCATTTTCTAAGACGGCCGCACCAAAAACGTCATCCCGTCCCGTCCCGTCTTCTGTTTTGTGGACCGAACGGCGAAACGAACGAACCGAATCGTAGCAACCTTCGACGCACCAACACGCGCGCGCAGCATACACTTAACGCACCCCACCGCCAATTTTCCGCTCTCCGAGGGTCGATGAAGTTCCGTCCACTCCGGAACACGCCGACCGCCGACTGTGCCTCCGTGGGAGCCTCCGTCGGGCTCGGAGCTCGCCCAGCAGCCGCCGGCACGCAAACGCACCAGTACTTAAGCCATCCACAATTCTTCGGGCCCGGCGTTGGTAGAGTGTCGCTGGTTTACGCGAATGGCGACGGCCGTATCTCTGTTGGCCAAACTACACAGCAGTGCCTTTGACCAGACACAGCATCACCATCACCACAAGCACTTTCCACCGTGCGGCCAACCGGGACCGGAAGTGGCCGTTCTGCACCGTACGATCCTCGGTAGCCGGCAACGGGGAGACCAGCACCTGGAGCAACAGCTGCACGTACAGCAGCAGCATCAGCAGCAACAGCAACAGCAGCTTCAGCAGCCCAATCCGCTCGAAGCATTGGATTTCCATCTGCTGTGCCGCTCGTTCGAGGAAGAGTTCGAACAAATGGAATTTTCCGGTGACGCCAGCACGTACCAATATCAGCAGCAGCAGCAACAGCAACAGCAACAAGGTTCACCACAACAACTGCCGGCGGTGCAGCCCAGCAGACGGCAGCAAGATTTCGAACAGGTATGCGGCGGCTCCGTCCGTCCAATCGGCGAAACCAACCGGACGTCCTTCGTCGGTCCGCACGCAAATCGTGCTTGCCGAAGCTTGTTTACTACCGAGAGGAACCTTTACGCGGCTCGTCGGTTTTCGGTGTCATCAGGACATCGGATCAGGGCCAACAAGATTACCCAGACGGAGGAGATCGACCGACCGACCGAACAGCGGCACTCTCTGCACACTTGGCCGCTGATGATCGTCTCAAGGAGACGATCCTCATGTTCCTTGCGTTGCGTTGCCTTATTCTTTGAGGCTTTCCGGAGCCTTTGAATTGGTGGAGACTTTTGAATCGAGACGGCCAAAGCCTGGTGTATGTGGCAAGGTTAATCGGTCACATTTCGCGATTTGGAGCTCTCGGCGCTCTTTCGATGGCACTTCCGCTCCCTATCTTATCACCCGCTCCGGTGAGCGGTGGTGTTGGTTTCGTTCGGCAGCAGATTATAAATTGCCGTCAACAAATTCCGACCGCGATGATGTCCCGGGTGGCCAAGTCGATCTTCTCGACGACGACGATGGGGGCCTGATGACGCGCCAGGAATTGCCGCTTTTTCTTTGCCTCTCAACAAAGGTTGTTTGTAAAACGTTTCCGTAGTGCCGGAGCTTTTGTTGGGTGGCTGGAGTTGCAATACAAAAATATTGATCAACCCGACCTGACACGTGACGAGCTGACTTGAGCGAAATGAGCCAGCGAATTCTTGTTTTTTGGGCGAAAGCACTTCGCTGTTTGGTGTGTTTTGCACTCAAATGGGAATGTTTTACACCGAGACGCGCGCCATCTTGGCGGGCGTGCTCATCGATTGCGTTTTTTGTACGGGGGGCTGTTATCAGGACCGAAGGCAAAGTGTAACACACAGGGCGGACGGACGAAATTGTGTCAACCGGTTCCCGTTGTGCCCATTTCCAGAAGATGTGACATTTAATTGCAGCAAATCACTGTCCGGATTGAAGGGAGCGCAATGAGGGTAGCTGTTGTTACTGTGCACCGCCGGCCCCCCTATTTGGCCCGCGGGCGTTCGGCGATAGGCAGCCGAATAATTGAATGATTTCTTTTCGATTTCCGTCGTAATTGGGCGAGTCACGACAAACAATTAGCAATTGTGCGCATCCCAGAATAGCGAGACGCGCCAATCGATTTGGCGCGAGGCTCCCCCCTTGGTCATATCACTTCTGGTGCTTCTCTTTGCGTTTTCGATAATGTAGCGAAGCGTCCGTCAATCAAGCGAAGTAAATTGCTGCGTGCGATTTTTACCATATCATTAACATGCGGCGATTATTCAATTATGGCAGATGTGGGAATTGGTAGAGGTTTCCTCAAATTTGTCAGAAGCCACAGTGGCGATACCAAACGTTCGGTCAGTTCTTCTTCGGCACCGGGGTGTTCCTTCAAGCTTCAATATGTCCGTGAAGGTCCCCCAAGGGAGAAAGGAAGGGTGAAGAAACATAGCTGCAATGGTTGACAAACGTTCGTTGATGGGAACCTATCCATGGGAATTGATAACAATCCTTTTTTTTCGTAGATCACTTCCGGTTACAACCTGGATAACGAGGACACGTACAGCGGTTCGCCGAACAACTTCCAGGAGTATCAGAACAACTTTGTCGACTCCCCACCGGATTCGAAGGAGTCGTGGTCGGTGGACTACAACAAAATGCACACCGCGATCACCGCGTCGACCAGCGCCAGTAACGATACAACCAACTCATCGGCCACGGTCACTGCGGTTGCGGTCACAACCGCTGCCGTAGCGGTCGCAACTGTTGCCGCTTCTCAACAGCAGCAGCAGCAGCAGCAGCAGAACCAACAGCAACAACAGCAGCCGCAGCAGCAGCCAGACGCGGCTGCCACCTACATTAGCAACGCAATCCTGCCGAGTCGCAAGCGACGTATGGAGTGGCTGTCCCCGCAGGAGGAGGATACCGATGGTACCGATACGAAGATCGCCAATATCGATAAGGAGCGTGACGCACGGCGCAAGGGTAAGTTTTGCCTTTCGGTGTCCCGTGGGCTCACCAGGGGCCATAAACTAATCTTAAGCTGCTTCGCTACGCGATACGCGATAAACACTGCGCCGTTGCACTGGCCGGCGGATAAAGGTCCGACCGGCGAAGGTTTCTCCCGGGTTCGAGCGGTCGTTCTAAATAAATTAAATAAATGTGTCAAACTGCAGCGCGCCAACCAAACGATGTTTATTGCGCTGTTAACGCTGCACTACGGCCTGACGTCAGCGAACCTTCGTTTGCATAAATATTAAAATGTTTCCCTCGGGTACTATGCAATAAGCAGTGTGTCCCCGTACATGTCTTCCAGACCGGTTCTGTATCAGAGCCAGTCACGAAGGTGGCTCTCGGATTGATGAATAACAATATTTGATCCAGAAATTATCACCATCAGCGCGCACTGTGTTCGGAATGCACGACGAGATGCATAGAGGCCACACGTGGCCATCCCAGCAGCGCCCGTGGTTCGATTAAAGCTGACGTTCCTGTTTCTTCGGTCGAAGAGCTATGGAACGTTATCAAGGATGTCTTCATCTCGCCGAGTGATAAAACCCTCGGCAAAGCGCGCAGTGAACGAAGGGAATGGGATCTCGGATGGAACCTTATGACCAGTATTGAGCGAGCGAGAACCAGAGCGGCTAAGACCGTAGCCCGCCAAAAATACGCCGAGTTGGAGAGAGGTGTTAGACAAGCTTGTAGGCGGGACAAGAAAGCTTGGACCAACTCCCTAGCCTAAGAGGGAGAAACCGCCACTGCCAATGGTGACATCCGCTTGTTGTACGATATCTCTCGCCGCCTCACTGGTGCCAGGAAAAATACCCGAATACCGTTGAAGGACAGAGCTGGCCAGTTATTGACTGATCGAACTGACCAACTTAAACGATGGACTGAGCACTTCGAGGAACTTTTCCGAGTCCCGAATGTCGCAGACCAACAGACCCTAGCCGACGACAATGTTTTGCTCTCGCGAAAACTAAGTCAAAGAAAGTGAACGTTGGTAATTCCACCAGCTTCACAGTAGCGGGCCAACAAGTTGAGCAGGTGGAAACCTTCCAGTATCTTGGTAGCCAGATAACGCCTGATGCGGGCACCAAAAGGGATATAGCCACGCGGATCAGGAAGGCTAGTGGTGCCTTTGCAGGTCTCAAAAATATCCGGCGCTCAAACCAGATCACTCTGAACACCAAAGCCCGGATATTTAACAACATCATCATCATCATCTCTTTAGTCGCCAACAGTGGAGATGTTTTACTTCATCCCTTTGTCACGCCAGTAACACGGCGGACCAGGACCAGTAAGTAAGTAAGTAAGTTTCTGTTTCTTACACATTTTAGAGCAGAAGCAAACATTTGTCTTGAACGACAGATCGAATCAATCGCACAACGGGAACATTTCGAAATGAACCTTACATGCGCAATGAACGGAACTCAACTGGAACGCACACAAACGAACGTCTGCTTCGTGGCGGTACCGATCGCAGGGTTGGGGTTTGTAATTCTACCCAGCGGCCATCACACAGTCTGGCTCCGAGGGGCACTGATAAGACTGCGCATAAATTGATTGAAGTTCACAGACGGTGGTCTGGATGGTCTACCAACACCACCCATTGGGGAACAATGGCGCGCTGATGACGAAGGGTCTATGGCACGGACACAGTCTAAGATGGAAGATCCTACAGCTCAAGACACACACGGATTCCGGAGTGGTTCTTTCCCTGTCGCGCCCCGAGATTGCTGATTGAAAAGGTCAATTTTACGTCATCATCATCAGTCTCTTCCCACCCGCCGTGGACAGGACAGTAGGACATGGAAGAACAGCAGCAGCAGCAGCTGATAACAACCCTCGTCTCGCTACACGGTGAATTCTCTCACCCAGGCCACGACAGGCTTCAGTCGGCAAGAGCATCGAAGCTACTCGAGCAGCACCACTGCTCAACTGACGCGCATCGTACCGTACAACAACATTGTTGCGGCTTTGGAGTGGATTACCACATCCCCGCCACCATCCGGAGGTTGTTCGTGTGGTGATCCCCGGTTTTTGTTAGCGTTGTTTGAGTCCACCGAGTTTCGACGGTTTTGCGAAACGAAACGGCACCTCACACTGGACCATACATTCTGGGACGAAATCGCGGTGCGGCCCCTATCAGTGCCCATGCTGAGGAAGACGACCCGCTGAAACCGGGCAAGGCTTTGTCTGACATATTTACTGCTGTTGATAAAGTGTAAATTTATCAAGATAAACTTTTCGACAAACAACAACGACGCGGCTGCGCTGCGCAGGGGGAGAAGTGGTGATGTCGCGAAGCACCCGCCGCTCGGCAAGTGTCCGGTTTTGGTGGGTCTCGCGAGAACACACCCACCGCCGCTGAACAGAGAGTGCGAACAAGTGAGTCCGCGTACGCCGCGTGTCCTCGCTACTCGGCTGGCTGCGTGAAAGTTGTGTACGGCCTTGCGGGCCGATCGGTCATCCGGTTTGAACCGTCTGTCCTCTGTCGTCGCTGATCGATCGATGGAGGCGCATCGATCTGTGTTGCAAGACATCAACTGTTTGTCAGCGCCTCCGTATCAGGTTCGCTGTAGGAAGTGAGGATTTCCCAGCGCGCAGTGTTATCCGCGGTGGTGTGTGCGCGTGCGCGCCTTGATCGCTCAGATCGGTCGTAGTGCTACGAGCGGAGCACAGATTCAGCCCAAGATGATGGTTCACTGGTGACCTCGGGGAGAGTGCACGCCGCGGCCACAAACATCTGTACACAACGGGCACAACCATCGTCATCGTCACGTAGTGTGTGCGCAGTGGGCACTGTTTACTTGCTCCCGACGCGCCGATGCTCAACCTCCAGCTCTATCGGTTATCGCCGCTATCAGCTGCTGGCCCGGCCGAGAAGAGTGACCAAGCACCACCGCCAAAGTGCACTTGTGATGGTGGATTAGGCGTGGTGATGGTGGCGATGATTGCTGCGCCGCGCTCTGCTCCTGGGAACGGACATTGTGTGTGCTTTAATCACAGGTTGTTACATGCCACCGGCGGCCATCGCTGTTGCCGTGCTGTGTTGTGTGTGACGCAAAGCCACGGAAAGTCGCCGTCCCAGTGACACCACGCTACCGGTGTACTACTTCGCCGTAGAGGTGGAAAGGGCCGCGACCATTTTAATTCGTTTTGCCTATTCGTTTCGATCGCGAGTTGCCCGATTGCACTGCTCTCAGCAGTAAGCCGCTCAGTATAAGCCCCCCTCGGGCGGGAAACAATTATATATGAGACCAAGAGCCGTGGTGGAGATGTGCGAAACGTACGGTTTCGGGTGTGACACGATGGATAAGGATTGCCTGAGGAAACGATTGAAGTGTGTCGCCGGAGGTACTGGCACCACCGGTAGCTACGGCACCGCCGGTGGCAGTGGCGACATGGTGGCCAATGGGAGCGGTAATTTCCATCCCAACACCACCGCCATCACCAGCACCACTAGCAACATCAACAACGGTGGCACGGCGAACAACAACGATCTAGGTGATAATTTGTTGCCGAAACCCCTTTCCACTTGGCGTCTATGTGTGCAAAAGAAGCGCCATGAGCAACGTTCGAACACGCTTTGTTTCGTGTGACTCCGGCCTCCGGGCATTTTTGGAACTTGTGAATTAATTGTTTCGTTTCGTGTGTTTGCTTTATATTCCCCAACACCTGGCAGGAAGCATGCGTTGGGCAGACGAACTCGATCTCGATCTCAGCAACGAGCTGTCGAGCAACGGTTACATCAGGTAAGATAGCTTCCCCCGGGGGGCCGATCTCGTCTACCGAGAAGCGGTAGCTTCTTGCGCAACAGAACGTGGCTCATGTTGGTTCTATTTGTTCTCGGTTCACAGTGATTCGTTGCTGAACTTTCCCGTGTTCAAACAGGAGCTCCCTTCACCGCCGCAAAAGGTAAGCTTTTGGTAAGCTTCATCCTTCATAATCTAATATGTGTTTTATTTTGTCTCCCAAAAAGCCGCAACAGCAACAACAGCAGCAGCACCAACAACAGCAGCAGCAGCAACAGCAACAGCATCAGCTTCAACAACAGCAACAAGCACTACTGCAGCAGCACGGAGCAGGAACCACTGACCACTCACAGCACTCCACAGCAGCACCAGCAGGATTGCAGCAGCCGCTTGGTGCAGCAGGAAACGGTGGTGCCGCTGGAGTGAGCCCTGGCAATGGAGGCAATTCTCACCAGCAGCAGCAGCAGCCACAACAACAGCAACATCACCAGCAGCAGCCGCAGGTGGCTCAATTTCCGCAGCAGCAGCAACAACAAGCGGTACCAAATGCCCTCAACAGCGGGCAAGGATTGATAAGCAACCCTGCGATCGGTACTGGGCTCAGCACTCTGCAAACGTTTTTGCAAAATAACCGCCTTGATACGGACAACAATGGAGGTGAGTTACTGGAGGAGGAGGAATATAACTTTATGTGGCGCTCAAAACGGCGCCTGAAAGTATACTACGTGACACTATCTGCCAAACTGTTTGAGGACATCGGCGAGACTGGTGGTCATTAATTTTAATTAAAGCCACGAGAACTATGCATTATTCATTAAATCGGCAACTTATGGAGTCATTTCATAATTGAAACCTTGTCAAGCAGGGTGTTTAATGGTAGTGTAAATACGTTAATCAATTCCTTCCGCTTTTCATAACTCCACAGCGTTTGGTGACGCACTAAGAAGTTTTGCATTCTACTTCCGCGCCCAAAACCTGCGCTATTTGAAATGGTCAAAAAGCTAAACGTTGAACTGTCCCAAAACGACTCTAGTCGCCGACGCCACATACGCACGGCGCCGATCCGCTCGAGCCCGGCGAGCCCGAGGAATGCCATCATGCAGTGCAAATTATCGAGTTGCCGGACGGAGAGCGGTCGAGCCGGTTCCGATGGGTGGCATTTAAACGCTGTCGAGCACGCTGATGAAATGCATTTGTTGCCAGGAGCCAGGCGTGTAGTGTGTAGAGCTGTGGCTGGATGCTCGAAACGCTCTCGATTCCGAGGCAACACCCGTCGCTAATGGATGTATTGTGGTGGTTACCCCGATCCGGTCCGGTTGGTTTCATATTTTTAGGCCCGCGGGCACTCCGTGTACCGTTTTCATTAGCCAGTGGTTGTGAATAGTTTTGCATCGTTTACTTTCTTCATTATTATATTTCTGGTTTTTCTCTCACTCTCTCTGTCTGTCTGGGACTTGACATGTCCTCTGGGAAGGTGTGCCGAAACGCGCTCGTGCGTTTGCGTGTGTATGTGTTCGCTTGTAATGAAATTCCTATGCTTTTTATTGTTTCTTCACCAGCTGTGCTGCAGATGAATCAGGATGGAACGCTAGGAGTAGCATCACGCGGCGAGAAAGCACACGACGATCACAATCGGTACGGAGCGCGCGTTGATCCGATCTATCTTCCCATTTAATTTGACAACTAATCACGCATTTCCGGCACAGGTTCCAGTACGTACTGGCGGCGGCAACGTCGATAGCCACGAAGAACAATGAAGAATCTCTCACGTACCTTAACCAGGGTCAAAGTTACGAAATCAAGCTCAAGAAGCTCGGCGATCTGTCCCCGTTTCGGGGCAAGATTTTGAAAAGTATTATAAAAATATGCTTCCACGAGCGCCGCCTGCAGTACATGGAGCGGGAGCAGATGCAACTTTGGCAGGTTTCCCGTCCAGGTGAACGAATTCTCGACGTAAGTTAATGTGGTTGTCGGTCGCCTTCGCCTGGGTTAAATATGTTGTCGGTTGCTACCTTTTTCGCACAGGTCGACATTCCGCTGTCGTACGGGCTGCTGCAGGTACAACCCACAAACAATAATCTACTCAACACGATCGAGGTGTTCTGGGATCCGATGAAGGAGGTCGGCGTTTACGTAAAGGTGAACTGCATTTCGACGGAGTTTACACCGAAAAAGCACGGCGGTGAAAAGGGTGTTCCGTTTCGGATTCAGGTTGAAACCTATATCGATAACGGCGGGCTGCAGAACGGAGCAAGCAATGGTACCGCAGGAGACGATAAGGACACGGTACGACCGCTCCACGCCGCAGCTTGTCAGATAAAGGTTAGTGATCGAACGGTCAACGCCGAAAGATCCAGCCATTTGGTTAACCCATGGTCTCGTTATACTCAGGTGTTTAAACTGAAAGGAGCAGACCGCAAACACAAACAAGATCGGGAGAAAATACTCAAACGTCCCGCCACGGAGCAAGAAAAGTATCAACGAAGCTGCGATTGCACAATACTGTCGGACATTACGACCGATTCCGTGCTGCTCCCGCTTGGAGGAAGCTTCAGTCCCGACCAGTAAGTGACCAACTTGCGTTATTTTTAATGCATCCATTCCATTTTCACATGATTTGTTTGTGTTTGTTTTAGCATTAAGCGCAACGTATCTCCACTGTTGGGCGGAGGTCCGACATCGCCCGCACAGTACACGAAGCTGGAGACCATTATGTCGACCGTGCTGCAGTGCAACGGGAATGTTAATGTTGGTAGCAAACCAACGGCCACCATTGCGGCCGCAGTGGCTGCAGCCGTCCAGAGCAGCAACGCCAACAATCCGATCGGCATCAGCAACGTTAGCTCGACGAACGGGCTCTGCAAACCCCTGATAGATCATCAGCAGGCCGTGCTGTCACCACAGCAACCTCCGAGCGAACTCGACGATTATGTGCCGTGCATTACGCGCGAAACTAGCCCCGGAGGCGTCGCGCAGTGGTTGGCCGTCCATCGCCTGTCGGCCTACGGGAAAATGTTTGCACAGTTTTCCGGTTCCGACATACTGAGGTTCGTAACGGGTCGGGGAACGCTCCGTCGTCGAAACTTTCACTCTGTTGGCGGACAATTTTCAAATCCTTTTCTTTTCCTTTCTCGTTTTCATTGTAGAATGTCGAAAGATGACCTATGCAAAATCTGCGGACTTGCGGATGGCATTAGAATGTTTAACATTCTTCATTCGAAGTAAGTAATTCCTCCAAAGCTACGATCGGCCGGTTACGATCATACATGAAAGTGTGTCAAAGCAACCGCGGTTCATGACAGGTTTTGAGACGTTGATTTTTTGCACTAAACGCTCGTTCCACCCGCAGGGCCATCACGCCGCGCCTCACGATCTACGTCAGCTTCGAGGCTAACATTTACCACGCGATCTATCTGCATCTGAACACGATCGCCGAGCTGGTGCAAAATCTGTCGAAAGTTCCCGGCTTCCTGGAGGCGATCAATGCTCTCAATACACCAAATTCTACGACGTCGGAGACCAGCGGTTGGAATGGCGGCTCGTTTGGTGGTATTCGGCCCAGTGGTGGCGGTGGAGTCCTTAAGCTGGCCACTCAAAATGGTAATGGCCCGCATCAGTCGGTGCCTTCGCCCGCATCGCCGATCTCTTCGTCATCCTGTGGCCCCAAGCTGCAGTTGCTGATCAATGGGCCGAGCGGAATACAGGTTCTGCTCACGGAGGACGTGCTGAACAACGTGCGGGACGAGACGCTGTTTCAGCTTGAGCTGAAACCGAACGGCAATATTCTGATGAAAGCGGTCCACAGCCCAGGAGCACCCGGTGACGGATCGATCGATGACGACGGCAATTAAGAGGCAACAAGAAGAACGAGAAGGGATACGTTGACAAAGTTTTATCTTTCTAAATAATGTTAACATGTTTTAAATGGAGCGAAGCGTTTGCAGCTTTGCATAGTTTATTTTTCTAGTTTATGTTGTTTAGGTAAAATTGTCTATCGAAGAAAAATAGTAGTTTACGTAAAGTTAGTGTGCAGCCCGATGAGGGCGTTGGGGTAGCTGGAAGAACGGTTTTAATCATTCGCACGCCAACAGGCAACGAACTGTAGGGCATGGAACGCGCCCCTGCGTGCGCCCGGTCGAATATTGTGCAATGTCAATGGAAAGCGACCTCCATTCAGGGGTTAATTGGTTTGTTTTTGCTTTAGAACTTTTTATCTATGTTTTCATTTCCGGACCCGCGATTTGTCTTGAAGAAGCGTAAAAAATCTTGCCCCTTTTGTTTGCTATTTGCCACCCACACCGTAATGTGCCATCGTTGGTCATCGTTTCGCCACCCGCGTGGCGATGTACGTAACGCAGAAAGGGAGGAAAAACCGTGTGCTGTGTAAACTGTGCGAACGGGACAATCTGAACCGGAGCATCACATCGAAGGCATTTATACATAAAATAAAGGAAGCACAAAAAGTTGTTGCTTTGGTGCTCTACACACAGAACCGAAAAGAAACACACAAAAAACATGTTTTATTAGTACAAATCCGCGCTGAGCAAAGGGACAGAGATAGCGAGTGAGAGAGAGAGAGAGGGATAGAGCAGGAGAAGATGAGCGTGTTGAGCGCGCGAAAGACGAATTGATCGGGTTTTCTAATGTTATTTTTTATCGGATAGGCACTATTGCAGTTTTAGGAAGGCATAAGAAATAGAGTTTTAACTGACTGTGTTTTTCTTTTTAGTATATACACCACACTTTAATCAACGTACATAACAGCATAATATTGCTACAACGGCCGTTTCGAAAGTGCGCTCTTAAAATAAAAGAACAATGTCATTGCAGAAAAATAGACACAAAAAAATAAAATGTTTATTATCAACGATGTGCAATCCTTTATTTCGCTATAGTGTCGCCGTAGGCAAGAATTAATGAAAAGAAAGCGCCTTATTAGTGACGTTAGAAATTTGATTCTTTTTTAAGATACAGCAAAACATATTTAGCAGAACGCATAATTTTTGCCTTGACCTAGAAAGTAGCTTACCGTAAACTGTTACACGCTTTGAAGTGAAACGAAATTCAAATAAAAACTGCCGAATGGCTGGTGTTTAGATGGGCGCTTTTTTCAGGTAGATTTTGGCCTGCTCTACTTTACACAGTACCTCATTAACGTAGCTTCTGTTTGGCGTGTTTTTCACCGAGGAAAACGTTTCGTGATCGTGCACAGCTTTAATTAGCTTTACAAGCTGAAGCTTAATTCGCGTTTATCGTCTACAATAGTTGGATCATCTGGCTACCGAAACAACACAGGGACTGATCAACTATCAAATCATTGCGATAAAAAATGGACTCTGGCCGCCGATTTACACAGCTTGTATTTGTTTCACTATACTTTTTTTATTGCATCTGTAAGAATCATCAAGATTCAGAAACATCAACGGCCATGATACCCTATCATTTATCATCTTAAGGTGATGTACTATCAGCGATTCTGCTACTACTACTGTGTTAAAAAATACATTGTGCATTCAGAACTCCCAGAAACAACATAGTATATCTGCCTCACAGGATTCCATTGATCAATGTTAGGACGACGACGAAAATATATCCAAATATGGCTGTAGTAGGACAACTCATGGTTTTAGTTTTTCGAACACTATAGGTTTATTAATGTGTGTACATATATCGTTCAACCATACGCTAAAATACATCATGTTGCACATAAACGTGGAAAAGTAACTGATTGCATGTCTCCGCTCGGCGGCGTCGGTATCTCTTCGCGGTTTCCTATTTGCTTTTTTTGGAAAATGCAGTTCAATTTTTGAAACGGAATTGTAAGCTACTGTTTGACTACCAATTATATTTCCGTCTGTTATGGAATGAAAATCAATTATGCTAACCGCTGTTCGACTGGCCATGGAAAGACAACTAGCCTCTGAAGAAGATGGAAGCAATTTAACATTCTTTTTAAAAGGAAAAGTTTGGACATTCGTAAACATCGGTTCAACATGCGCCTTTTCTACAAACAAACTACAAAAGCTAACGAGGCGTCATCGTACGGGAAGAGATGGCTTCAACGGTTAATCTACACGTTTGGAGAAGAAGTCGAGGGACGATAAATATCTAGTCTCTGTGTGTGTCCCTCCTTAACGGCTAGGCTTTGCCAAGTCTTTTTCCTCTGGAATGTTTGTGCTGGGACGGTGGCTGCGATTGCCGACGGCCACTTCCTCTTCCGGCAGCGCCACCACTGGCACCACCGCTACCGGTAAGATGGTCGATCGATTTGGCGGTACTGGTGGTGGTCGCCATAGTAACGACAGGCGGCAATCATTTCTTCTTCTTCGTTTTCTCCTGTTTCGCCTTCAGCTTTTCCTCCCGCTTGCGCTCCTTCTCGGTGAGCGATAGGTAAAGTTTGTAGCCGAAAAATGCTGCAAAAAATCGAGGGAAGAGAGAGAGAGACAGACGATCAACAGCTGTTATCTTGGGGATTTCCACTTCCACCTGATAAATGAACGAAATCGGGAACCCAATTATGGCTTCCTAATGGCCTGTTTTGGTCTCTCTGCACACTCACACAACAGCAGTAACATGCATGCCAACATGGCGTACCCGAGTGGCGTTGGCCATAAGGAACCGTCGGTGAAAAGTACTCCCACCACGGCACTGATCGATCCTGCCACTGTGAACTGATTGCGAAGATCGTCCGCTTGAGCCGTCGCAGCTCCGCTGCCCATCGCTTGTGCGAGTTTTTTCTGCTTCGAAAATTCATTCAAATGCGACAACGTTTTAACAAACTTTCCCTTAAACTCTTGCGCGAACTTTTGCTTATCTTCATCCGAAAGGTTAACAAACATGTCGGACAGGGTGCGCAAATTTTCCTGAAACTGTTGCGCCAACGATCGCTTTTCGTCGTCCTTCAGCAGCTCGGAAAGGGCCACCGAGTGGAGTGCCTCTTCGAAAGGGTTCTCCAGATAGCCGTTGTCCGTTGCCATGGTTGCGTCGTTTCGCTGGCGAGAACGCACACTGGACCAAATTATTACCGGTACCCACGATAATGAACACAGTAGGTGAGCACGGGCTGGATGGATATTTACTAATGGCCTCCAACTGCGGTGTACGCACGAAGAAGCAGCCCACAAGCGCTTGCTTATCGGCTGATAAAGTCAATGATTAACCCCACAGGTGGCGACGACGGTGATGGGTGTGACGTGGCACTGAGCATTGAGACATTAGCGGTCGCCGTAAAGTTGACCAGAACGATAATGAGCTGAACAGTGGGAAAAGGTGCTAACCACAGAAAACGCAAGCACGTTACCTACTTACTGTACCGTAGGGTACACTTTTTCTTCTCCCTCTGATAACGGACCTGTGCGGTTTTCGCGTGGCTCGTGGACGAGTTCCACGGGAGCCGTGAAGTTTTGTGGCTTCATTACCACCGGTGGGAGGAATGCATTTGCAATGACCTGCGCCACCAGACGGTCATCTGGCTTCGCATTCGATTCAAAATCATTTAGTTGACGTCGTCAATCGATTTCAGGTCTACTGAGTTGCTCACCGAAAATACACAACACAATCAGGAAGGCGCCTCCGAATGCCCACTGCTTGTAGAGTAACAACTTCCGAGCCCTTGCCTGCTCCATTTCGTCGAGCAAAGTTGGAATATCCTTCAATTTTCTAATTGCCTCCACAATCTTTTGCTGCTTTTCTGGTGACGCTTCAGCGAACTTCTTTGCAAATTTTTCGGCCAAAAGATCCATCTTTGTTTAAAAAACCTTGCGGAATACCGTAAGCCCTGGTACGGGTTTAAACAGAAACTATCTGGATTGGTGCTCTTAACGTGAGGCTGGTGGCCCCCACTGAGGTGACATGATTTTGTTTGAACAGATGAAGGCGTTCAAATCTTCTATTTACTCCTACCCAACAAACGTAACATCGAAAATGAAAATAGTTCAATTTGATATCGGTTTCCAGGGCGCTGTGCTTCTTACCGAAAACGGCCAACATTATACCGATCATTACCACGAACACCAGGTAATCGTTGAATCCGGCCTGGAGTCTTTGGCGCAGGGAATTTTGTGTCACCTCTGCCCGTAGCTGAGCCTTCTCCTCGTCCGACAGACCATCCATTGATTCTAGCATGCCGAGGAACTCTTCCATCGTGGGCATCTTGAATCCTTCACCATCGGCCCCAGAAGGACCGCCGGCAGCAGCATGCCCCCCTGCAGCCGCAGCGGGTCCCTCGGAACCGATCGAATTGAACACATCTTCTGCCACGTCCTCCATTTGCTGCGCACAAGAATCGCTCACCGAAAGGTGGTGTTAAAGGAACGAACGGTTAAAGGTAACTGTGCCGATAAGCTGTAGGAAAATCGAAGCAATACGAAGCAGCACCGCTGGTCTCGTCGGCCCGATGCTGATAACAGGAGCAACTTTGATTCGTTGCAACAATACTGTAAGCCTGTTGTTATCTCCTAAATTTGCCGGCCGGTGCCAGGATTAGTTTGGATGACCTTTCGCGATGTAATGAATGGTCAAGATACAAAAGCAGAGGAGCGAGCAACCGAAAACTGGACTTCCACGTTCATGGGAATTGTCCAAAAAATGTGGATCGTCACCCATTCGGTACTTCCTACATTACACGTTATCCATATGTCTCACGATTTCTACAGTTGCTCGTTCACATAGCCATGGCAATCTGGCCCCTACAAAGAAATATACGTACCACCGAGGCCGATCACAATGATGGCCGGAATGATGAATACCACGTTCGGAAAACCATGCTGGAAAGGATCGTTGCTTGCGGAAAGTTCAACCATCTTTTATCTGCCGGTTCTTCAGATGGCGATGAGATTGAGATTGTTGTGGCAACATCATGATACGAGAAGAACGAAACAAGATCATTGAGCATCAATCGGCTGAGCATTGAGAACTTCAACATCGTTTGCCTTTTGCTTGAGGTAAGCGAAGACGAAGTACGGTTGTGTTTACCTTTTATTGCTGCAAAGGTAGTATTTGTCGTTATTGATAAGATTGCGATTTGCTACGATTCAAAACACACAACACGTAAGCAAGATTCAAGATTCGGCGTTCTTCGATGCTGACGTTGATATGTTGACAACGCCTGACACTTGAGCTGCATTCGCTATGTCGACTCAGGTTTGTCGACTACCAAAGAATTAAAATTTTCACTCGTCTTCTCGAAATAGATGATCGAAACAATTCAATATCTTTGGCGTTGCTTATTATTGGTTCATATGTTGTTTAAACTGGATTGCCATTTTTCTCAAGTTGGCAATTGCCGTTTGCATCGGAATGCCTCGAAATGTTTTCAGATTCACCTGAAGGGTTAACAGCAGTCCGTGCTGATGACAAACAAAGTCGACATATGACGGACGGCTCCTTTGTTTTTGGCGGTATTCTCGCATTTGTTTAGAGCCAGTTAGGAAAGGATGAAACAGGATGAAGTGCACGAAACGCGACGGTTTATCAAATCCCGGTTACTCCGAGATCGTGCTACATTCCGTGGATATGAAGCCGAGCGGCAGCATATTCGTGATTTGCTGCTCCGTACCGCCGAACGCGGGGAATCCAACAGCGCGCTGCTGCTTGGTCCTCGCGGATGCGGCAAAACAACGGTAAGCTTCGGTCGGATTGAACTGAACGGCGTAAATAACGGTTTTTATTCATTTTCAGCTCCTCACTTCTGTGTTGACCGAACTACTGCCGATGAAAACGTTCCATCGGAACACGCTTATCGTTTACCTTAACGGCCTTATACACACCGATGATCGACAAGCCCTGAAGTCGGCCACCGCACAGATGCGGCTTGAGAATGCGGTTGATGGGAAGGTGTTTGGCTCGTTTGCCGAAAACCTGGCCTTCCTGCTCGACTGCCTGAAGTCGGGCGACCGGCAAACGTCGAAGAGTGTTATCATTTTGCTGGAGGAATTCGATCTGTTCTGTGCGCACCATAAACAAACGTTACTGTACAACCTTTTCGATGTGGCCCAGTCCGCCCAAGCCCCGATCTGTGTGGTTGGCGTGACGGCCCGATTGGACGTGGTTCAATTGTTAGAGAAGCGTGTAAAGTCACGGTTTTCCCATCGACAGATATTCCTTCAGTCGTTCGACACGGACTTTGATGCTCGCTTGAAGCTGTTCGAAGAATTGCTTAAGCTTCCGACGGAGCAAGATGTTCGAAAGTATAATGAAACACATCCTCGCATACCGCAGCAGATCATAGAGACTAACGAGGAGCTGGTGTTGTTGCGGAACGTCTTCGATCCACGAGAATTCAGCTTTTCCTCCAAATGGGCCACACAATGGAATCGACAGATAGTGGCACTCGTCAAGAATCCTTCAGTTCGGACAGCTCTGCAGCTGATCTACGATTACGAGGTGATCGAGGGACCGTTCCGAATGCTGCTGTTTGAGCTGGTGAGCGCATTGGACGAGGAGAATCCGGCCATCACGTGCGAATGGATTCAGCAGCTCGCGAAAAGTTACGAGGCGGACGATAAGGTAGCGCTCGTGGCAGGACTGTCGGCACTCGAGATCTGTCTGCTGGTGGCGATGAAGCACCACTCGGAGATCTACGATCGCGATCCGTTCAACTTTGAAATGATCCTGACACGATTCGGGAAGTTTGCGAACGCCAGCTCGACAATGCAGGGCGTGGAGCGAGCCGTTTCGTTGAAGGCTTTCGAGCACCTGAAGGGGCTAGAACTGATCGCCCCGCTTCCGGGTGGTGGGTCATCCAAGGTGCAGAAAGAATATCAGCTCCACCGGTTACTGCTAACGTATGGACAGATCAATCAGGCCGTCCAACGTATGGCGTTCCTGCCGACAGAGATCACCCAGTGGGCGCAAAGTTCACTAATATGAGCGAGGAAAGGGGTCGAAACTGGCTATTATTTATTTTTGTTAATTACGAATAAAAGTTCCACTTTCTTATTTGAGATCTTGTTATTTATGTCGATGATATGATTTCAGCACCGTAATGACGAATGCTTAGCAAATCGCATAAATTCTTATCGTCAAATCGATTGATTTATCTGCTGTTCTTGGCAAAAATTATAGCTTGATATTTCTATCCCTTATGATTCCATTCCTCAAAGATTACAAACCCCGAATTCAACATTATTGATACCTTTCACGCAGCATTGGTTGTAGCAAAAAATTTCGTTACACTCTACTTACGATTCGTTTTACTTCAAAAACGTTGGTCCCCAAAATCCCCAAATAGAAAGAGGCCCCGTTGCAGCATTATATTCGTCGTTGCTTTTAATGAATGTACCAAACAAAACGAGGCCAACAACCCTTCTAATGGGCACACGTAGAAATAAAACAACGAAATAGAAAACCAGACACATAAAACATACGAAAGGCGGGCTGCAGCTGCAGTCGGGCTCATTCGCATTTGCATAATCCGATACGGGCGTGAAGTGGCCTTAGCGATTGATGGCAGCAGTGACAATGGGATCGGCCGTGGAGGCCTCTCGGCTCCCAGTGATATAAAACCACTAGCAGCGCGCAGTGCACCGGAACTTCGGAAGCTGTCCGTCGGTGTGGGCATCTTCCTGTGTATTGCTTCAGTGTCAAGGAATTACATTTAAGCTACGATCATGAAGCTTCCAGTGCTGTTGTTCGGCCTCGTCTGTTACGCCGTGGCCAGCGAATCACCCGGATTTTTCATCAAACTCTCCAAGAGTGTGCCGCGCATCGGACGACGTGGCGATTTGGAAAACTTCTTCCTCAAACAATCGAAAAGCGTTCCCAGGATTGGGCGTCGCGCAGGAGGATACTACGTGGTGTGTGTTCGTAGAAACATATTACCGTGGTTTAGGGAGTTAAACCTTCAATTACTTCGCTTTTACAGCTCCCACGTGAAGGAGCAACACCGGAACCGGAAGGAAGCGCTTCGAACTGGTTCGAGCGGTACATGAAAACGGTGAAACGAGTTG
Source organism: Anopheles bellator (assembly GCF_943735745.2). NCBI lineage: Eukaryota > Metazoa > Arthropoda > Insecta > Diptera > Culicidae > Anopheles > Anopheles bellator. The sequence goes on from NC_071285.1 coordinate 40,578,145, forward strand.
CGCCGGAGGAAGCTGGCAAGTCGTACAAGAAGATCCGACCACTCGATCTGAATCACATCATCGATATTCTTTCGGACGATCTGTTCTTCGGGTCCGACCTAAAATTCATCTCCTGGGAGGTGTTGGACGAGGCCCTCGAGGAAGACCCGGAACTGTTGCAGAAGCTGGGCTCACTAGCTCGGGACAAAGAGGTGCAGCAGCTGAAGAAAATGCTCGGTGAGCACGGCGATGAGCAGATACAGTATGTCCCCATTGATCGCAACGAGATCAATGCGGCCAGCAGCAGGGCGTACATGTACAGATTGGACCGCGCGACCGATCCGACCAAGGAGCGTCTCGAGTACCAGCAGTGAGGGGCGAAATGATAGCGCCAAAGGAGTCATCAGATGGGTTTGACCACACCGGAACCACGCGCTGTACTTTACAAATAAATTAGCAACACGGTTTTCGAAGCAACTTAAAACGGTGTTTAAATTGTTTTGCTCATTGGATTTTGTTTTGTGAGCTTTTGTCGGAGCAGCAATGACCAATGGAAAACAATTAAAATGCTATTGAGCTAGATTTTCAATCTCAATTAGTCGCCTTTCTTGAGAAAACACACGAAAATGCCAAAAATCATTTGAAAATTTAAACAAATTGTTATTTCTGTAAGTATTAACAAGCAAAGTGGGTGTAGTAAAACCCAGAGCATTTGAATATTAAAGGAACTCTATGAACAAATTTTTACTCTTCGCCACTACAATTTCGTGTGCAAACGTTACCATACTGATCAGAATTGGCAATTATATTTTTATTTATTCTACTATTTTATGCTATTTTTCAAGAGAAGAAGAGGAGAACTTTTTTCTATCCTAATAAACATGACGCAGTTCGTTGTTATCCAGTCCGTCCCCGTCCGTTCCTGATGAGTTTCTATCTAGTTCCATTTACGTTACATTTTTGTTCACATTAGTGCTGTATCTTGCTATTAGTGCTATTAGTGTTTTGAAATTACTCCGTTCGGCTCAGTGGGCAGAATATTCAATTTATGAAGATACGAAACATTTCGAAAATTATAGGTAATAAATACAAATGACCTATGGACAAATGATTTATGTTAATGAATGTTTATGATAGATGAACCATCGTTTTAATAACAAGATTAATTATATTTTGATCTCAATAACCGATCGATATATTTTTCTTAATTCTGTATGATTTCTCTCCGATGAAGACGCATAAATTGATGACAATCCATCTGCAATGTAATCGAACTATCTTTTTGTTACTGACATTGTTTGAATCTATTCTCAATAGTGAGTTCACCCTTCCGCTTTCTATTGTGCATTGCACCAACAGCCACAAACTGAATCCAAGCAAAACGGAACAGACATTTTTGCGTGAAGAGAAAAATATGATGAAACGCAAGAAAGCAAACTCCCGGGCACGCAAATTGCGCTCGTTTGTCCGTCTCGGCCGCAGGGCGATCAGCACAGTGTAGTCCTTCTTGGCCCCGGCATGCCTCTTGCCTTCCCCCCGCAAGGCCACCGAGGAGATAACGCACCGAGTGTCTCTGTAATCGGCGACGGTTCTCAGCGTGTATCGAGCCATGTTTCCGTTCGGCAGTCACAACAACGGCGAGAACCAGAACCTAAACTTGACCAATGGGAAAAACAACCCCGCGGGGGTCTTACCTCTACCAGCCGCCCGCCAACCTTCGTCGATCATTTCCTCTGGCGAGCGGGTTCGGCTTCCTGGCTGCCGTTTGTTTCCCGCCGGAGGCTACCGTGAGGGGGGCCCGGGATCGCAGCAGACGCTGACCGGCCGGCCAGCCAGCCGGTGGGGCGAAGATAATTGCGGTGCTCGTTCTACTGTCCCCGGCATGCCCGATGACGAATGCCAAAGTTCTCCTGAATTGCCGCCGGGCACTGATTTTGTAATTACCGACCGGTACGCGCCACGGTTCTGCTGTGGCGGAGCGCAACCGTGAAATGTGACAGCTGTCGTGTCACGCGACGAGTGCGCGGAAGGGAAGCGGAGCCAAGTGCCATGGATTGGGCCTTGAAGTGACCGGGCCCGACCGCAACCTGCCCGGCGGCACTAGTCCGGCATGCAAATGCTGCTTCGCTTCCGTTTTCGAATGGTGTTTTGGGTGGAAGTCGCCGTGGAGCTTTCCGCCGACCGAGTTGCGTGTCGAGGGTAACGTTTCACTTAAAATGAATTGAACGGTTGTTCGGTGCGATTGTTTTGCACAGGATCCAACAGCCAACAGGATCCAAATGCGACTATAAATTTGATTTAAAAATTTAAAACGAAGAGTCTAAAACTGATGTTACACGTTGAATGAGTAGGCAGTAGAAACTCGCACACGAATACAAATAAATATATTTTTTTGTTCAGAACAAAAATTAGTATAAAACACTACTATTATAAAACATATATTTAATGGTTCGTTGAGTTGTTCTAGTTTAATACTATAGTTTTTAGTATTAGTAGTTTAGTAGTTTTTTAGTTTTTAGATTTTTAGATTGTTTTTAAAAAAGGATCTAAAGTCTAACATATTTCCCTTCCGCCATTTTGGAAACGCCTACTTTTTTCGTTAAAAAATTCTTCGTTCAATTTCATATTTTTCGTTAAAGTTTCGTTAATCGTTGAGTTTTCTGAAAAAGTCCCGTATTTTCACGACATTTCGCGTTTGTGGCGGATTGCTTCGCGCAAATTGCGCAAAACTTGCAGGTAATATTCGATATTGACCGTTCTATCTATCGGCAACAACTAATGTGGCATATCACGACCTTGCAATTGAAGAAAACTGTTAGCTAAACTGTTCACATTCGACCGAACTTTGCTTTCGACGTTTACATCTTCTCGGTCCTCTGAGAAATTTTTGAATAAACACCTGTAAAAGTAAAGTAAAACAGCTGTCAAAGATTAAGTGATAATTTAAAATGTCCGAACTTTTCACCATAAGTCACTGACACAAGTAGCAATCTAACGCCACAAAATAATCGAAAATCGAATAAAGCATTTTTTTAAATCACAAATTTCCGGATACTTTATTGTCACAATGTACCTCTTCAGAGAGTGACAATGAGGAGTACATTGAAGAGCAATCAGAGAATATCAATTTTGCAATGTATACGCATTTTATCTTTAGTCTGATTTAGAATATTAAAAGAATATTTAGAATAATACATTATTATCATTTGGTATTTGTTGGATATCACATATCTGAAAAGTGCATAATAAAAAACTTTTTTCCAATTTTTTTCTCTTATAATACACGGAAAAATACGGTAAATAAACTGTTTCTGGATGGTAATAAGTTGTTGAAACAGACCAGATCTATTTTTAGAATTTTGATTTGAGCTTGAGACTTAATATTTTTGATTGTCACTTATCACTACTTAGTGCTCTGGAAGGGTTTCGAACATAGGAGTATATGTCGATATTGGTCCTGCTTGAAGCATAACCAGCTTGCAGAGAATACTCTGCAACGGGTACTCTATGGGGGAGTTAAGCGTCTTGGTGTTGTCTTTGGATTTCAGCACATTTAACTCCTTCGGTAAGTTTTCTCCGCATATTATAATATACAGCTCCGTTTGACTTAGTAAGGGATCCGCTTTGATCCGGAAAGGGTCCACGGAAGCGGATATAAATTTCACCACACGGGGAGATTCGGCGGGTGGCACGGGTTTCACCAGGAACCAACAGTCAGAAGGACTGGTTCTTAATGTAAACCCCTCTCGCACCTGGACTCTATGATACGTGCCGTTTCTCTGTTTATTACTTACAAGAGGGAAATTAGGCGCATTTCCGGACTTTCGGAAAGCAGCTTGCCGGAGAAGCAATGTACTACTTACCTGGTCAAGGGCCGATTGCTGCCTGTCCACAACGTGCCGGAGGGAGTTCAGCATCTTATCGAAAGGCCGGCACGAATTTCTCTTTAACGGCCCAAATCGTGTGACCTCTTCCACAAGATGAGTCAGACAATGAAACTTATAACTTATTTGGCCGAATTTCTCTTTGTACAACGATAGAAATTGGTTAAAAAAAATTTCCGCCACCGGCCAATGCGCTCTGAAATAGCTCGAGCTTAAAAGGGACATGCCCCTATAAACTCGTATGAACATTTCAAACAGCTCTGGCTGCATTGTATTTTTGAAAAATGTTATCCCTACATACTTCATTAAGTTTCCTAAATGAAGACGATTAAGATTATATTGTACCAAATCTTTGGAAATTGGCACAAAGCGGCGAGGAGAGCATTCGCACGGTAGCGTTGTTCTCATTAAACGGCCATTCAATTTGTCTAGTTTTCTGTCTTCTATCGGCAAAATCTCACTACCATTTCCCTTCATGACATTATGTAACAATTTGGCCATGATACCTGTGTGTAGTAGGTGCTCTTCATCGCCGATCCGGAAGTCCTGTACCATGTCGATATCGGCGATGTCTAGCAAAGCCGATCGGATTGGGACCATCCTTTGGTTGTCGCCCTCGCCAACGAGCTCTTCCTTGTGGTGGCCAAAGTATCGGAGCTGTCGGAAACCTGCGTCGGTTCTCGGTGCACCCTTTTCGATGGGGTACACCATACCCTTTTCCTGCTCCTGCCAGTCAATGGCTTCGCACTTGTGGCAAGCCAGTTGCGAGCCTTCTTAGACTTCTGAAAAAAAAAAAACTCATTATGATAAATCTGGCAATGATTCCCGTCAATTCCCGTCCCGTCCCGTCAATTCTTACCTTTTATTAAACACAGTGCTCTGTGATCAGTGTTGAATCCGTCAACCTTAACGGAGGCCCCATTTATGGCGAAGTTTTGTCCATACAACGAATTCACCTCTTCGACTAACGGACGGAGAAAATCACGCATCCGTTGGGGCCACTTCGCTCCTGTATAGGTGCCGATCACAAACGGCTCTGTCTGTTGCAACGGATCCTGAACCATCCCCACGATGGTCCAAGATACCTGTGACGGATTTTTATAAAGTGGCATCTCATCAACGTGTATGCCTATGTTGACATGTCTGGCGCCGCTTCCGTTGGTGTAATTGGTCCGCAGTCCGTCCTCTGCAAATGATAGAAATGAAAATGATAGGTCTAAATAACAAACAATAGATAAGTGTAAATAATAATTACTACTACAAAAATACTAACCCAAGCCGCGGTGCCAGTATAGACCTCCCGGGGTTTGCCGAGTTGGGGAAAATGTCGATGGCACGTCGAAAACTGCTCGCAAATCCAACGGCATTCCCGGGTAGTCGGGTTGCAGCAGACAGAGCATTTCTTTCGTGAACTTGGGGCCCAGGTTGTATTTGAAGCGTATTGCAGCTATTCCCTTACAGATTCTTTGCATTTTATCCCGATTTTCTGCAGGTAGCGCTTTAAACGCAGAGCGCTGAGCCTCCAAGAGATCCGGTTCCAGCTCAGAATCGCTATCGCTATGGTACTGCGGATAAGAAAAAGCGTATTACAGTTTTCAGAATTAATTTACGACCAGATCGAGACCGAGACTAGGATACCTCCTAGTACCACTTCTGCAACCATACAACCATCAACAAGTGAGAACAAAACGAAATTACTCCTAGATTTTGACTTTTACCTTCATTCAATTAACACCAGATGTACCCATGATCGCAAGCAAAATTGAAGGCATTTTCCAGTACTGTGAGTCGACGTGATTTTACCGAGATCCTACAGTACGTTCCTTCATCCTACAGTTCGAGAAAACATTTCACGGAAAGACTTCTCTTTCGATTAGCAGAAGAACTTACTTCCGAATTTCAGACTTCAATGCAAAAATTACAAAGAACTGAGTTGCCAACTACAATCCGTTTATCGTTTAATAATTGTTTATAACTAGCCCTTTCCCAAACTCACCAACAAAGTGTAAGTAAAATCATTTTACTTCTAAATTGTATTTAGATTCATTTAGTTGTTCTTATTTATAGATCAAAACCAACAAAACCCAACCAACCACCAAACCACCAAACCAACAAATATGGACCAAATTAGTTTAAGCCATCGAAGTTGTTAATATAAAGGAGAGAAGATTAGTTCAAACATGTTTAGAACAAGCTAAATTCCACCCACACGAAAACAAGTATAATATCCGCAAAGCATTCGCCAAGGCAATATTCCCAAACATCTTGGTTTTGTCCTTTCATGTGGTCCATTCTACAGTCCTCAGCTATCATGTTGGTCCAGATTTTCTTTGACTAATTTAGCTAATTCTGTTAAATTGAGTAGGGTCTTTTCACATACTCAAAGGGGCATGAATGGCCACATGTTCTTTATGGTTAGCTGGTCTGGACAGCGATGTTAATGGCCTAAAATATTAATATCTTCAAGAGATCCTGTTGTACTGTGAAATCTTCACCAATAAGACTTGTTCCGCCTTGAATGATTTTTTTCTTCTGTCAAGTTTTGGCAAGCTTTCGAGTTACCGTGACCAGGAAAGATCACAAACTTATAGGTTGCATCCCTGATCAATAATGCCGTTGTAATTTATTTCCTAATGTTGATTTATCCCTCATATCACACAAACTTCCCACTCCTCACAATGCCACATCAAAAATTCATCACTCAACCTCTTTCTCAGCCTTAATTTTGCATTTTGAATATGTGCACATGTAATTAATCACGTTATTATTGTTTATAAGTAACTGAATTTACTCTAGTTTCTTACGGGTCTGAGCAAAACGAAGGAAATTGGTTTGAAAAACATAAAAGTTCAAGCCTTAACTTCAATTAAACTTGTAATCGCTCAATTCTCATGATCTCATCATTCATTCACTCGAAGCCAGAACGATAAAAAAGGATTTGCTTGTTCCTTTTCCGGGTTGAAGTGCAGGAAAAAAGGCGTAGAGTACATGAATGTAGACCGCAACATATTACCCATCACATCCATCGCTTAGCACCGCCAGTTTGTTGTATCGCCAATTAAAAGGCACTTTGCATTGCGGTATGGCTGTGAATCTCTTTATCGCTCCTTTAACCACCGTAATGCATGGTTTAGGAGCGCTATTTTATGCCCAATATCCTGCGTCCGTTTATTTATTTATTTTTTACTTCGACCCGTGTCCTGTTACGGATCACGGATCACTTACGACGGAGGTAACGATTGCCACTTACGGCGAACGAGGGACATTTATTAGTACGAAATTGAATGTGATTAAGCGTGAATTGGGGCTTTTGGGCACGGGTAGCTTCGGTTTGGCTCCACTTCACCGAGACACAACCGACCACAAAGAGTTGTTGTTGCAAATGAACGATCATTACCGATTCCGGCGGGCTACTGTAGATGGTTGATCGAAGATCAGCCAGCCAATCTGTACCAAACGTTGCAACGGGGCTGCGTCCGAGGTCCGGGAGCTTGTGTCAATAAATGGCAACCGCAAATGGGGCTGTAAGTGGCAAAACGGTTCAATTAAGGTTGCAGTTACATGTCGCGGTCGGTCCCAATCGATTATTGTTTTGCACTTTTGTCCTCACGCGCGACCAAACAATAGGATTTCGTTAAGCATCTGGTAAGCGCTTCGATTGGTTAGAGGAAAATAAATTTATTCAGTGTGTTTTGGTCTTTTCTGTAAAAAAAAATTAAACACAGTGCTTCTTTTAAATCGATTCCTTTTCTTTATGGCTCTGCTGTCGATATTTCGGTAGAAACTTAGCAGGACATCCATTCCTTGCCGCTAAGCATATTCAAAATCGAGTCTAGACGCATACGAACATCTTTTATCGACCTAGCCATGCTTTGATTCCGCGAAGCAACCCACTTGAAGATCTTCCCGGCCGTGTCGAATTCTACTGGCGGCCGGCCGGATGGACGGACGGGTGAAGACGGCCGAAAAAAGTACCAAAAGTAGCCCCGGCAATCGGAGCATATCATTATCGTTTCGATTCGTTTTCCGAGAAACGGTTGCGAAATTGGCGTGTTCCGCGTGGGGTTCGCCGGTAGGAACTGGGCCGACCAGCACGGCTTCCCGTCACGAAATGCATGCGATGGGACGGGAGTGTGGTGTCCATACTTTCTTCCTGCCGCATTGGTCCTGAAATGGAAAGGGAATCTGCGAAACGGGTGTAAAAGGCACCTCGTCGACGGTGTTGTTGAAAGGCTTTTCATTATAAACATTTGCATTCATTTCGCTGCTCCTATGCGCAGATGTGTGTTTCGATGGAAACATTCAGATAAGCTGCAGAGAGGAAACCGTTCTAGAAGGATTCTTGAACTCATTCAGAAAGAAGCGAAGCGGATTGGGTTAAAATTTGTGTTTTTGGACCACACACTTTCAATTGAATAACTGATAAGATGAATGGATTATGCTCTTAAACACTGAATTCGATTGTAAATGTCAGTGCATTATCAACTGGCTCTATTGTCGTTGGTATTCATTATTGGTCGTAATTGGTATTCATTATTTTTCAAAATTTTCAATCACCATTAAAAATAATTTCTCCCAACGATATTATGAAATGATTAGTATATTCATGAGATTTTTTTTCGCCCGCTCGCTCTCTCTGTCGATTGGGTGCGTGCATTTGCCGTGTCTTATTAAACGATCGCCCGTCACAGCCAAAGTGTGCCGTACCCTCGGAAAAGCGGCCGTTTGAAGGCGTCCCGTGGCCGTGCCTAATCGGCACCATCTTATCGAGCACCGGAGGCCCCCGGCAGCATGGCGCGGTCATGCGATCATGTGCATTGCAATTGCGTACGCAAAAAAAAAACGGTGGGGCCTTATCAAGTATGTAAATGATACGGTCGCGTCGTCGAGAGCGAGAGGTGCCGAAGTGGAAAACCGTGTGGCCCTCCACCACTCGGAACGCCCAGTTGCCGTGGGGTCTTCGGAGAGCCGTCCTGACTGGGGCCACCGTCGCCATGTCTGAGGGGTGCAGGACGACAAATTAGCATATCGCTTCGACGCAGAGCCGTTGGCCAGCCCGTGTACGCACTCCTCACGACAGTCAGCAGGTCGCCCCGTTTCGCACACCGGTCTACTGATTTGTGCGGCCATTTTTTTGCGAAACACCGCGCACGTCACGCCTAATCGCAAATGGTCGGGCTCACCTTCGACTTTCTTTGGGCAGCTGGAACCGGGAATCCGGGGTCCGAGGGTTGCCTCCGGCCGGCCGCTCCGATCGAACCGAAAGGACCCGCAATCTTACTGCACACTCTGGAAGAAGGCAACAACACTCCACTCCGCGGCACGGCTGGGCATCGATTAGAAGATAAGAAGTCGTGCTCTCGGCCTCGGCAGGCGCTGCGGTCGGTGCGAAAATAATAATTACGTTCGAAGCCATCGAAAGGCTTCTTATGGCGGCCGCAGCTCGGCCATTCGTGGCGATCGATCGGTGATACGGCTCGGTTCGTAATGGCGGCCGTCGGGCCCAGAGAGCCTCCCGCGAACGGGAAGTTGAAAGGGGGAGGCAAAATCCTGGCCGGGGTGGTACTGCACAGCAGTATTTTATCGATTCTCGCGCATAAGAAAACCGGTTCCACCGTGACTCGGTTCGAACCGGAACTTCGTGCCCGGTGCCCGACAGCACGATTTCTCGACACGGGACGGGTGATGGTGTGGTACCCCCCCTTTCCGACCCCCCTTACTTTCGTTCTGTGCGGTTTGATTGCAGCACAAAATACGGCACACGGCCGGGGAAAAACCGTTTGACGCCACGGAGCGAGGATTTTAAAAGGCAGCCTTACGACCGAAAAACACGCAAGCCGCCGAACGGTAGTTTCGGTCCCGGGTGCAGCAGAAAGTCCTGCCGGGATCGGCCTGCAAATCCAGACATTCGGAACGGGGGATCGATTTATTATTTGCCCAAAAAAAATCGGCCATTTGGCCATTTTTGTGTGATTCGGAGGGGTTTGTTGAATTATCCCGTCCCGTGACACACGGCGCTAGCGGTGTGTGCCTTGGCTAAACGTGGGGCACAGTTTGTGCTACTCGCCACCAGTGGCGCTACTAGCGCTCGAATCGCGCAGAGAATTGATGGTCAGAATTTTTCTCATAACGTTGTCGAAAAATTGCCAACATCATCATAATCAACGTAAACGGCGGTGTTCGGGACAGGATCGCGAAGCAGGACAATCGTTTTGATGGCGTAGCTCGGCGAAGGACCCGACTAAATTGAATCCTTTCTCAACGAGCGCGCCACGAGAGTGTGTGGTAAAAGGTGCGAAGATCAGCATGGGTTGGGTACGATTCTCGGGCTCGGATCCTTTTCTCCCTGCTGCTGGCCGCGTCCCGTCGGTGGAACGTGGTGGCCACGGTGATGTTGTTGTTAAATTTAAATAGGATCATTTATATGCACAAAACGGCCGGCTCATTATTGGCGTAACATGTACATTTTAATTGAAAAAGCGTAAAGTAGGCGAAGGAACGGGAGATGGGCACGATCAATGCATAACATGTGGCCGGCAATGATTGGGAAGCCTGGCCGGACACGGCTCTCGACAGGAGGCAGCATAAATACCGTTGTTCGGACGGGATACGCGATTTCGCGTGAGTTTGAGTTTTTGCGCGGGCAAGATTCTTTTAAAGCCGCGGTTGGCCCATAATCGGGGACTCAATATCAATTAGCATGATTGGCTGTGGTGCTGGGGTTTGATTTTTATTAGAACCGATAATAGCATCCGGTACAAGGTCGCTTCGTTTTAATTGGATTACTAGTCAGTCAACGCAACGCGGTCCTCGCTGTGATCGAGAAAATTAAAGGTTTTCTTCAGAAATCGAGCAACAAACTGCTTCGGCAGACCGACAGAAGTGCTTGAAAGAGTTTTATTTTGATTCTTGAATTAATTTGGTTGGGCGTAACGATTGTTCTTCTAAAACTTTATTTGTACAGTGTATAAAAACACATTAAACTCTATTAGAGCCGAGCTTTAAACGTCGAAACCTCCTGAAGGAAGTTGATGGCAAAACACCGTTTCATGGACTGTGGCCGGTACCGTACCCGGCCTTAGTTCTATTTTAAAGCCAACCCTAATCCCTTTTGTTGCGGTCATTCTATCCTATAAAAACCAAGATGACTTTCTAGAATCGTGTTGGCCACTGCACAACCGGTGCGATGATCGGTGAGAAAATGTTACAAAAACAAAAGCACCACCAGAGGCCATGATTTTCTTACTCCGATTTGCAGCATCCCTTAAAACCACTCGACGTGACGCCATCCTTGAGCGGGCGGTGGATGGTCGCCGACTGCTAGTGCGCCTCAAGTGGCGGATTAAGCCGACCGGCAACCTTGAGGGGGCCGACCCATCGTCCATCCGGTTCCATTATCGACAACTGCATTCGGTGTACGAGTAGGAGACGCCGGACCAGGCGAAACAATAGAGTACCACCTGAGTTCGGGTTGGCAGGTAGCGCAGGGGCAATCGGCCCGGCAAAAGTGCAACCCGTCGGTGCATCAGGCCGCTGCCGCCGCCGCCGGTTGATGCAAAAGTCGCTCGCCGAGACGCAGATTGATTGATTGACAGGTCCCGGGGTTGCTGAAGGTGTGCAGCCTTTTCGGTAACAAATGGCTAAACAAATGACAGCAAATGAGATTCCCGTGTGAGTTGGGCCGCTCGGGCGGGAAGATCACACCCTGGCACCATGGCGCCGACCAACAGGGCACACGGCACATGCATTTGACATTTCTCCGTGTCCGATCCTTTAGAACCATCGATCCGGTGTCGACGGAGGACATGCGTGTCCGTACGTTGTGCGCGGCGCCGGCAGATCGCCCGGTGCTGGTGTTTTTGATTGATGTCGGTCCTATTTGATGCCCACGCTCTGGGTGGCTATGACTGGCGGGCAAACTGTCTATGGCACACAGATCCCCGCAGGGAAGTTCATTTGTGGGATTAGCAATTAAATTTATTAGATAAAGTGAATGAGAACCGGCGAACGCCAGAGAAAAGGTGGATTAGTGAATTTTATTTCGTTCGTTCAAAGGACCGACGGCGGCGCCATCAGAAGTTGGGAAAAGGAGTCGACCAGTTGACAGGTTGGCAACCCGACCAATCCTGCGTAATGTTATGTAAAAGGTTTATTTTTCCATTCTACTGTGTTTTTATATTATGGCAGGATTTAGAAGGACGAAAACTAAACGAACTAAGGGACGATTTTTAAAGATTTATTAAAAATTTTGCACTCAAGTTAATTCGGGATTCGGGATTCGAATTGACGCCTTTCGCTTAGAATCCGATTGATAGTAAATGTTAAATGTGAAGATCTGAAAATAGTAGATGCTTCAACGAATGCTCATAACAATCCAGAAAAAAACTCGTTCCAAATCACGCGTGTGGTCCCTTAGTGTCCTGTTGCACGCTTCTCGCCACCCATTCGTGAAGTGACATTTGCAAATCTGCATTCGAAACTGGACAGCAAACTGCAGCGACGGTTAACGGAAAGAAGGAAGAAAAAAAAACAAGTCCCAACCCAACCCTAAGGGCGGGTAAGCGAACGAAAAACATCTCTAATCCGATTAAAGTGTTGTCGACGAAGGACTTCACCCTCTGAGCGTGGCGAAGGACGCTGGGGTTTCGTTCGCAGTCTACAAATCCATTTTTCGGTCACGCCACACGAGGACGGTTATCGGAAAACCGAGATGTCTCAAGTACGTCCAGCGTAGCCGTCCTTCGTCCTTCCATCCGGCTCCGTAGGGGCCGGTTTTGTTTTTTCTCCCACCGCGCGGTGGTCCTGTTGGGTTAATCTGTTGCCGGTGCGCATCCTTGCGGACGAACTCGACGAGTGCTCCGACTCGACTCCCAGCGCTTTTATGGTTTGTTGGTACTTCTTTTCTCCATTTAATGCTCCGCGCTGCAGAGCAGCACCTGCAATGGTCCTGCGGTGATTTCTAATTTCCGTAAAATATTGTTTCTGGGCGACCCCGGCGAGGGCGATACATTTATGATCGATCGCTGACACTTTGGACGGCGTTCGGGATTGCTTTCTCCTTCTGGGCGTGGACTGGGAACCGGGGCCGGGCTGGGAATGGGAAAGGATAACTGCTTGGGTCTCGGGTCGGCCACCAGGGGACAATATGTATTACGTCCTCAGGCTAGTTTACGACTGTTTGGGTGGCTCGGGAAGGTCGTTAATTTGTAATCGAGACAAGATTGGCCTTCGATTCCGCCCAGGCACACACATGCACGATCAGCATCGTCGATCGCTTTGATCGGACGCCGCAGCCGTGCTTCACACCCGTGCCGTGCCAGGATCAGTGCCGGAGAACAAAAGTCGGGATGGACACCGGGCGTTAGAATTGGTCACGGGTGCAGCGTAGATCATCCGGCCAGAGGGACACCACCGTGAGCCATCGAGGATTCGAAGCGGGCCGCCGAGCGTGGTATAAACATATTTTATTAGCGTCCCTTTTTCCGGACTGAATGGCTTTCAGTGTCACTGCCGACGGACCCGAACCGAGCACACGATCGTTAAACGAGCTATTTACGATCGTAAATAGGTTTGAGCGTGTTGGCCGAGGTAGAGGACCGGGCAGAAGCAACGGAAGGCGCCGTTAATGGGAATGTTTTACGATTTGTGTTCCGTTGCCAAGTGGATTATCACTTTTGGCCCTCCTTTGTGCCCAGACGTGCAGCAAGAAGTTAAATTATTCAATGGTTTTTATTATCCTTTTCGCAAATGCGATGCGATTGCATCGCGTAGAATAAACATCGAGCCGATCAGGACCAATAGTAAATCAATCATCGGCCACGAATACGGCTTTATGAGGGTTCCATATTTTAGTACACCTTCATCTTGTGGCCCGTGCCAAGGATTGCGAAAATGTAGCCCCCAAACGGACAACCAAATCGCAGAACGGAACCGAATCAAAGCCCAAGCCGACCAGCCGGCGGCTCAGGTAGGTCGATAGAGCGCCGCCAGGTTCTGTCCGGCCCCTCGTAGCCCCAAACTTCGTGGGGGTCACAATTTGACGCACCAAAGCGACGTCGGTGGCGCGTCGGCATGGATTTTAAAACTAATTTCGCTTTAACCCGCTCCACCGCAAGGCCGGCCCCCGGGGTTAATTTTTTAATTAGCATCCCGGTTCGGGAAGCCGATTTATGGTTTGCTGTTTGCCTGCCTTTTGACGGACGGCCCGAAAGAACCAAAGGACCGACCGTTTGGCCGCCGGCGTTTGTGAGGTGGTTATGGGTGAAACTTCTCACCCGTTCGGCACTGAGTCCGCAGAATGGTTCGGGTGGTTCATTGATGAATCTGCCAACCGGAAGTGGGGGGACCGGGACTCGATGCGATTCGGATTTAATCTGTGACGCTAGCGCATTAGCATGTTGCTTTCACTTCGCCGGCGATGAATCGATTCTCGGTAGTCGCGAATTAACGGCGGGGAGCCTTCGACTAAACTGTCGAACGGCTAACGGACCCGGACCGGAGGCTTAGATTTGCCCCGCTCATGGGCCTTGGGGCGGCCACGGACCATTCGAGGCCGTGCGCTGGTTTCCTAGTTTTTCTTTCTTGTTTCTCTGTGGGTTTCTTTTTCCAGCCCCTGTGCGTCTCGAGGCCGCGGCTTGCAAAGGGCCCCGGAGCGGAGCTGGCTGGCGCCACTGGGCGTGACGACGGTTCGCGGCGCGGCTTGAACTTTTGTACATACATATTTATAATGGAAACCGGACCGCGCCGGGTAGGCCGACCCGCGCGGACCTTCGCGCGAGCTGACCGGTCGGATCGATCGGACGGATGAATGGAACGGAAGGGCGCCCCCGGAAATCGGGGCGATCGGGGCGATCCTTAGAAGCGATTCGCCGTGATCTCCGTTTTTGGGACTTTTCTCCATTCTCCGACGGACCGGACGGACCATGGCCGCGGTGCCTGCGGGCGCCGTCGGTTTGAAGAACATTTCCCGACCCGAGCTTTCTGTTTCGTGAACCCGACCGCCCCTCTGAGCTCGGCTCGGCCCTGTCCCGGGGGCAAGCATATCTTGCGAACATTTTATTACTCGTTCTCGTTCTCGGTGAAATAAACTTTGACGAACGTTCTTCAAACCCATCAAGTGCCAACGGGAGCACCGTTTTTGGGACGGGAAGCAAAACGAACAAACAGTTTTATCGTACACCCCCGGGACAAACCGGCACAGACTTGGGCACAGTTAATGGGGCCGGGTTTTTGGTTGTTTTTAGCGGACCCTTAAGCGCGGAGTTTTACTAGCGGCACTAGCGGCGGCTCGCGGGCTAACGTTTCGCTAACAAAACCGCGACAAAGCTTCAAATTTGATTTGGAAACGGGGAGCATAAAAAGTGTCCACCCGTGTGCCAAAATCTGTGCTAACTCGCACTGGCAGCAGGAGTACTACTGTGAACAAAATGTAACGGGAAGCGGTTGTGTTCTGAATTTCTTTCCCACTGGCCAATATAATGGTGTGCGTTATAAAATATCCTGATATGTTCTTCCTGATGTTTTCGATTCACATTCGTCTGATCGCTAAACATAACAGACCGATCTGAGGTCACCGTTCTAGAGCCGACAGTTGAGATAAAAATCGAAACGAAGCTTTCGAAAACTGGAACGAATGTAGACGTATTGCATAGAGCAGGGATTCCGTTAAATGTAGTAGAATAGATTTAGAAGAATAAAGAAACTTCTTCGAGGTTTAAGCGCATTCCCGATATTTGTAGGCCACAGTATTATTACGAATCGCTCGGGCCGAGCCCTTGGGCGACTCGGATTGCAGCACGCTCGGGCCGACCCCCCGGCGGCTGTATTATTCATTATTCTTTTGGCTACCGCGCTTACTACGGTGCACCCGGGCAAGTGCCGTGTGCACCATTTTAATTGTCCATAAATATTCATAAAAACGTGTAAGTAAATTACTGCCAACGACACCCAGCACACGGTAGCCAGGACGGGTTAGCCCGGAGCGGACCGTGCCGTCGTCAGCGGTCGACGCACGGCATTTTGGCTACTGTTTGGCCGCCGACACCGCCCACAGTAGCCGGGCAGCCCCACGGCAACGCGTCACAGAGACCTCTCCACGTGCAGCTAGCGAAGGTTCGTCGCTTGCCGACCGACCGAGCGAAGTCTTTCGTTTGCTGCGTAATGAGCGAAGCCAAAGGCACGGAAGGCGATCCGTGGTGGTGATGGTGGTCGGCTGAGGGCACGACAACCCCCTCCCCCTCTCCCTCCCAATCCCCCTCTCCACCGCCGATCGATCGGGGATCGGCGATCGAGCGATCGTTCGCCGATCCACGGATTCGAACCCCGGGTAATGGACTAGACCCGTTCCCGGCTGATCGACCGCGCGATCCCGAGTGGGCGGTCAGGTTGAGCCAGCACCGGCTAGCACTCCCCCCTCCGCCTCGCCCGGTGCACTTCTCCGGGGTCCCCGGGGGTCTAGTCTTTTACATGCATGCATGACTCAACGATATTTGGCTGGCGAACGACGAAGTAAGATGGCGCGAAGGTTCCACCGTTCCGTTCCATCGCACCCGCGCCAGACCGCGCCCGGACCGGTGGCCATGGGCTGGAAAAACTCGTCGGGTGGCAGATGAATGCAGCAAAACCAGTAGCACTCCGCGCGATACAATTAAATCTCGTAAATTACTGTGATTAGTAAGTATCATATAAATTACAACATATGGAAATTTATGCTGATGAGACCCGGCCCGGCCTGGCCCCCTTCTCGGGCTCGCGATCGGTCTTATCGGGCCCGATAGATCGGCCCGATGCGCGTCGGAGCCCCTGCGCCGGTGACGCTATGCGCGAGGCAGGTTTTTGTTATTTTGCCACCGAGTGAGTGAGTTGGCCTACGATTGGAGTCTCCCGAACGCCCTCCCGGAGCTGGGGGTTGCTCGAGCGAAAAAATGGTGCCGTTTTACGTTCTGATCTCTTAATCAGATTAACCATCATTAGGTGGCTAATAGCAGAAGAGGCGGCGGGCGTGCGCGCGCCTGGAGCTGCATCGATGATCCGTTTGCGCTGTTGCTTCGCGAAGGTCACGCGAGCAGATGGGGGACTCCAAATCGCCGAGGTGACCGCGAAAATGGTTTTGCTTAATGCGAGAGAATCGAGAGAATGTAGAACTCCTTCCAACATTTTATTTAAAGACGTCACGGCCTCACAATGTAGGGCGCAACATTGACGCGCCACGGCGAGGATGTGTTTATGCGATTGCCGGCAATTAAGTAATTGGGTCCCGGCCAGCCGACCGTCGGTTTACGGCCGTCCCTGCACACGCGTCGCGCCCGGTTACATTTATTGGTTTATTTCCGCCTCAGCTTCGGCCCGGGATCGGCCCCGACCTCGGCTCCGGCTCCGAGCCATTTGTAGCCTTTTTTCGCCCTAATCCACCCTCGAGCGGTTTCGCTTTATGTTAGCCGCCTGCCGCAACCGCAACGGAGAAGACCCGAATGGTGAGCCCGATTTTTAAAGATTTATCAAAGACGCGGTGCCGGCGCCTGGCGCCACGCTGCGTCAGGAGTTTGCGCGTCTTGCGTGAACGGCGCTGCTCGAACCGTTCTTTCGTAAACTTCGAGGGAGAAATTTCGTGCCGACTAATGATTTGTGACCGCGCGAGTGTTTTGAATGCTCTCGGGGCTTATGCTTTTGGGGGTCCTCCCCTCACCCCTTCCTCCAGCAGACAGGTTCCGCCGGCCAGCGGGGGACTTGACGCGCGATCCCGAAGGGGGCGGTGTAAATCACCGCCGTTTTGTCGGGATCTAGGTTTTTGTGTGTTGCTCCTCGGCCCCGATCCCGACACCGGGGCTTTTGTTTTTTTTCTTGCGTTATGTTCACGTCGGTTCCTACGCGCTTTATTCATGATCATCGGAAGAGCAAATGATCATGGCGGTCCGCGTCGACCTTCCGTCGAAGAAAAGCCCGAACGAACCGAAGGCGAAGGCCTGCCAGTGTCGTGGCCCCCGGTACGAACTGTTTGTTTCACATTCATTCACATTTTTACGAGCATAATTATGATGATCGCAACTAGATGATTGAGTAATTTCTTAACCAGCAGGCCACAGAAGTTTTTTTCCCGCATTCGTCGAGCGGCGGGCGCGTAATGAGCTCGAGAAGCTGCGATTCGAGCGTGTTTTTTCTCTCCTGCCGGTCTTGGGATGGATTTGTCGAGAATCCTAACGACGCGTAGCATTTCCATTCATCGAGTCCGGGTCCGGGTCTGTGGTCGGTGCAGGTTGTTGTTTCACACTTCAGGCACCTTCGCTTCGTTGCGGCTTTAAGAGTTAGCCGATAGCGTTATCATATCAGCTCCTTTTTTAAACAAAATTCAAATATTATAAGCTTTCGTCACTCACCTCATGAAGTGATTGCTTAATTATCTCAGACGAACCAGAGGAGAGCGAGAGAGAGAGAAAAAAAAAACCCGGAGCCAGGAGCAATGACCGGGTCCTAATGGTATTAGGGGTGCCCGAGAGGATGCTCGAAAGCGCATTAGTACAGCGTTTCGGTGATCGTGATCCGTCACAGGCGAGCCCTCATCACGATAGCACCGCACTCTCTGCTGAGGCCAGCAAGTACACCGATCTTCATTAATCTTTTCATAGTTTGTTAAAAGCTAATTTATCATCAAACATCGTCCGACCTGATCCGGGCCGGAGTCTCCGATTCGGCTCCTATCGGTTACGATGAAAGGGATACGGGAAGGGCGTATCGGCCGGGCCGGGATTTTGTACTGTTCTCTGTTTCTAAGTTGGCCGCGCCGGCGAACCTTTGGGTCCTCTGATCTACATTTGCGCATCTCAGGGGTTGCTGCGTTTATGTCTTGTCTCTTTCCGGATGAATGAAACCATGTTTCGCCTTTCGAGAGAGAAAAAAAACTAGGAGTATCTGAAGGACTGTATTGGAAATACCTGACACTCTGGCCTGCGAGGCCGTGTAAGCCGGGCCTGTCTCGGATGGGCAAAGATCAATCAAGATTCTCCGCCTGACCTTGTAGGCAGCGGCGTTCGAGTTCGTACGGCCACGAAAGGATAAACTTGAATCCTGTAAGCGGCGGCTCAGCAAGGCTCAGCTCATCCGTGGCAGTGACATCCGTTCGGGCCGGAGGGACAACCGTCACTGTCACTATCGCGCCTGGGCCATCACGGAGGGCAATAGAATTTCGCAAACCAACCAACTCGATCGAAGGTTCCGAATTGGTTAACGGGCAGAGTGGCCCAAAAGTCGTGGGCCCGAACCTCTATCTCGTCGTTTCGAGCGCACAGGACTTGCACCGAAACCGACCACTTGACACCCAAAAGAAAAGCCCAATGATCCGAACCACCTCGACGGAAGCACCCTCAGTCAGGTGAAGGACCAAATGCGGTCCTCGCGCGGTGCACTAGATGTCAGTGGCGCAAGAACTGTTTGCCACTCGTCTCCGAGCCCGACCCAACAGCCTATCGGGCCCGTGTTGGCACTTGATCGAATCCGGACGATCGAGCGGCAGTGCTTGGCTGAATGTGTTGCTTAAGATGTCTAAAATATGTTTGCCGCGCGCTCCACTAGGGGTTGAAGCACTTTCTCGAGGGGCGCTTGGAGTGTGTTTCGAGAACGACGAGCGATAGAGCCATCAACGCGCTTGTAAACGGACTCAATTGAGGGGGTTTATGTGGCCGCTTGAGAGGGCTGCGCAGAGAGGACGCATGTTTGAGCAATCGGGTGTTACATTAGCACCGATCCGAAGCTCCTTTCTTGGGACGCCATAAATTGAGCGCATATTTTGATACGGCCCAGAAGAGTTTGCCGAGTAAATAGTAGTTTGGGATTAGCAAAGGACTTGTTGAGCAGTGAAGATGCATTCAGCGGCAACAGAGACTCGTTTTATCTTTTTGTTTTGTGTATTGTTTGTTTTATTTATGAAGCATTCCTTATGTGTGCAAAAATTCAAAAGACTCAGAATGTTTTGTAATTCAAGAAAAAGGGGACAATCGCTTGGTGCAAGGTCCGAACTCTACGAAGGAGGCATTAAAGCTTCCCAACCAAGCTTTCTGAATTTTTAGCTAGTCACTATAGACGTGCGTGGAATTACGTTGTCCTGATGGAACACAACTCCTCTTCTGTTGGTTAATATTGGCCATATCTAATCTTTGCCAGTAAAGATCTGAATTTAGAGTTTAGCCATACGGAATCGTCTCGTAATAAATTATTCCTTTCAAGTCCCACCAACTACACAGCAGAATCTTCCTGGCCCTTAGTCCTGGTTCGGTCACCGGTTGAGCTGCTTCATCACGCTTAGACCACGATCGTTTTCCCACAATATTGTCCTAAGTGATTAGTACTCTACGAGATATCGATCAATAAGACCAGCTACCGAGAAAATAATGGATTTCTTTTTCCACAACCTAATATTTTCATCAAGTGAATCAACACGATCAGAGCGATCTTCGTAAAGCAGTTGCCTCCAGTCAACATTGTATTTGATCAACTTCGAGAGAATCCCCCGGAAATCTCTGCGGATCAGCTAGCGATCCTTAAGTTACCGCTCAATTTCTTTAATTCATTGACCAACGAACAACGTAAGATGCCTGGGGTATCTTTCAGTCACCGGTTTCAGCACGAATCATCGATCAATCGCAAATTGCTCACTCCAATCACCCTAATCAAACTCTGCCTCTCGGCGCCCGATTCCTGCGTCTCCGCGTTTTGGGCGCCCCGCATTGGCCGGGATGCAAGTGCATTAGGGAAGGTGCCGCTCCTGCCACGTCATGTCCGGCAAAGGGCTTCGGCACGGCCGTCGCAGATCGGATGTCGTCGGTGTCAAAACACCAGCCGACTCCGTGCTCGGCTTGGCTGAGAATTGATTGATTTGTGCGCTCGCCAACTGCAACCCCGGGGTTGTTGAAAGGCTCCCGGACCCGGGGGTAGCCCAGTAGAGTCCCTCGACTGAGTGTCGATCCCACGCTGTCGATCGAATCACGAATTTCTACACTGTCATCGGCCCATCATTTGTCATGCGGACCACCGATTAGAGGGTTAGGGCCGGGGTCTAGGGAGGT
The DNA here is from genome assembly GCF_943735745.2 of Anopheles bellator. NCBI lineage: Eukaryota > Metazoa > Arthropoda > Insecta > Diptera > Culicidae > Anopheles > Anopheles bellator. The sequence goes on from NC_071285.1 coordinate 40,599,062, forward strand.
CATGTTACACTTCTGCCCCCGTAACCCGATGGCCGGTGGCGCTCGGTGGCGTGTGCCTCCTCGGTAGCCCGGTGATTGTGTCGTGAAAAATGGAATTTTAATGGATGCTTCACACTGATTTTATAGCACCTGCTCCTGGGGTAGCGGGTTTTATGGCCCCCGCAGGTTGGGCGTGTGACGCCGGGGCCATAAAATAGACCTCAGGTCGACAGAGGAGTGGCGTTTTACAATTTGTTTATGAGATAATTTCCTGTTGAGCCCTGTCGGCTCCGGAGCCATGGTTCTTGAAGTCTCTCGCGGAGAAGGCCCCGAAGAGGGTCTGGAGAATGTTCCACCTCGAGTGAGGATGATTTGCAAATTCCGTAGGACTTTGCAATGGCGTCCTAAGGAGGCGCCCACGGGCTTGCGAGAAGTCACTGTGTCGTCAGAGTGGATGGTCTATTTTCGTAACGTATTGCGATCAGGACCAGGTACAGGGCAGGAATGAGCCGGAAGGATTACGAGGCAGCCGGCTACCGGGATGGTGCGTCGGTTCCTAGAAAACCGATCATTTGGTTCGTCATGTCACAGTCATCAGGGACACATGCACACACGAAGCCGTCAAGAGAGTGACTGACAAAACAATTCGAAATTTTTCTGGCTGACTTCACGAATCTCCGGTTCGAAACCCTTTCGCGTCGAGGCTGTCACTGACGATCCTGATGCTACAATGGTACATTGCCTTTGACAGGAGGAGAACGGTCCATCGTTAAGGCCCTGTACCGTCGATCAAACCGATCGGGCTGCATCGTCAGGAAGGGCTCAACATAGTGTGGATGGGCCCGGCCCGGACCAATCAAATGTCACTCGGGATCGTGCACCAGCCTACGCTTCGTCGGCGAGGTTGTCATTCGAAAACTGCCTTCTTTTCGCGTTTCGATCGATTCCGTTCGGTTGCTTCTTCACCGTACGGCACGATCTGCTCGGGCACCAGGGACTCGGTCGGCCGTGATACATTGTCGTGAGGAAATGGTATCGATCACGATTTTTATGCCACGGCGTTCGTGGCATTCAAATGTGCGATTGGATTGGTGGCGGTTGGCCGGTTTTTGGAAGGTGAGGCGTTTCTGCCTTGATGCCTCAAGACTCCGAGTGTCGAAACGTGTCTGGCCTAGTTACGGATGTTACGGAAACGGTCTGCTGATTCAGAATTTAAGGGTGAATAAGAAAAGCGAACCAATATTATGCAACGTTTCTTTTTTTGGGGGTACCATTCGGACGAAACGGAGCTGGGTGTCGACGGACGGATTGTTATGGTGAAATCAGTCGTGTATTTATTTCATTCGGTGAAAAATGGTGGAAATTAAAGCCCTTGTACCTGATTGCACTGTTTGGTAAACAAAGCTTCAACGATAAGCTCACAAACGTGAATTTGTTGCACATCGAACGATTGAACTGTTTTAAAGGTCTGCCTGAAAAAGGATTATGATTTATTTATGTGGTATTTTATCGGTAGAAAGCTGTAAATCGAAACACAAAACACATCAGATAGCTTCGTAATTCTTCAAAAACTGCATGATAAAATTTCAATGCTTACCCGCGTACAATCCGTTTTTGTGAAGTTCTGTTTTTCGTGTTTTAAGAAAACATTCGCTTTCAATTGAACCTTTGGAGTCGAATCATTTCAAGATCAAGTGGACTGTTTTTGGTTTTACATAGCTTTATCGAAAAGTATCTTGTACTATTGAACGATTCTGGATTCGACTAAAGGTTTAAACGTCGAAAATCAAATTTTTTGCAAAGAAATGACAGGTTTATTGGATTGAAATGAAGAATTCTTTTTTATTCAAAAGCAAGATTCTCAAATTAAATCCACTTCCATCTCCAATCACGATCTGGTTGATGGATCTGTTAATTTCCTTTCCTCCCGGCGAGCAGAATTTCATATTTCGTTTTTAGGAATTTTTGCTGGATTTTCCACGGCCTTCAAACGAGATGTTGGCTATTGTAACACATTTAGTTTGATCTGCGAATTGTTGTTGCGTTTCCGTGTCATTTTCGTCCAAAAGTTCTCCCGAATCCAGAGTCCTCCAACGCTATTTGTTTCTAATGTCAAAACCGCCATGTTTAAATTTTTAAACAATTTAAAGTACTGCGATCTCCCAAGAGCAGGATCACCGTAAGCCACGGCAAGCATTTGATGCGAATCTGTAGCAGTTGTCTTGAGCATCTATCATAAAACCAAATAAAGGTCCAAATAGTAGGTCCAAATAAACAGGCTCTAGATCTGTCCGGTTTTCCACTTTTAGACTTGTTAACTTTTTCACTCTCAAACACACTAAGAGCGTAACTTTTGGCACTTATGATCGATTCAAATATTAATTTTATTTTAAAGGATCTTAAGCAATCCAGGCCACGATCCCGGTGGCGGCCATGAGAATCTTTTAGCTACATAATCGCTCAGCATAATCGCTGACACAGCAATCGCTTCGGGAATACATGTTTAATGTAGAACGTTTGAACTCCAACACGATTCAACGCGATGTTTGGAGCTATTAATTCCTATTCAAACTTTAATTTGCATGAGCCCGCTTTGGTTTTTTATTTGGATTAAAAGCTTTGGTTAATTGAATATAATATATTTTCATCTCAGTATTGCCTGCTGTAAGGAAGAAACTGCCATACCTTTGAGATATACTGGACGATTAATGAATGCTGGTCGGAACAGCATTTTAATAGCTCATCGTCGCACTGTGCACTGTTCCGATCCTGAACAGGGAAAAACGGCTCAACCTGTAGTAATGGCCCGCGTTCCCGGGGCAAATTAGAACTCCCTCTTCCATCCCAAAGCGAGTTCTTTCTCCCGCTGGTGCGCCGCCATCGCATGCACATTTATGAATGAACGTGGAAAGTGATCTCTCCAGCACCGTGCCGGGCATCGCGCCGATCTACGCTCTGTTATTTCGCCCAGCTACCCCACCGGGAGTCGTGCGTTGTTTGAATGAAAAGTATAATTACATTTTAATACCCATGTTTGATTATGACAAAACCGAACTAGGCATCTCGCGTTCTCTCTCTCTCTCTCTCCAGCTCTCCTTGTTTTTCTAATTGCCTTGACGTTGGCCGCCATGGAGCCTGACTTTCTTCGCTTGGCTGGCAGAGCCGCTGGCCAGGAAAATTCATTGATGATGATGCCGGACGACCTGAGAGCAGAGCTGACCGGCGCGGAACCTACGCCGGCCAGCGAATAATGGCGTCGTGGGCATCGCGTAGCGCGCAGCCCATTCTTCAGAACCCCAATTTACGCCATCGATCACTATCGATCAAGACCGTGGCAAAGCGAGCCTTGCCCTCGGCCCAGCGTTCGAGCTTTTGTGTCCGAAGGAAGGGACCAAAAAAAAGTTCCATCATTAAGAGAAAGATAATGGATTATGCTCGAACCGCGCGACCACTTTTTTCTGCCTCCTGTCATGTGGGGGGGAATCAGTGTACAGCGAAAAGGCGCTGGCCATGTGTGTAACACCAGAAGGTCGTGAGAACCATTACGGCGGGGTCGAGCTATCCTGTCCCAACACTGTGCTCAGATTATCATTTTCATTATTCCAGAAAGTGCCGAAAGGCTTTATGGTCCAAAAAGGCCGAAGTCGGAATTTCAATGCCGGCATTGAAAGCGGCGGAACCAGGATCAGGATCACCAACCGCGATAGACTTATTTTAAATAAATCTTAAGTAGGGTAGCAATATTAAAGAATCATTCGAGGTACGTATTCGCAAATCTCCGGGAGCAATAAGAGCAACTGTTGGGCGAACTAGAAAACAACCGCACCGTGATTGTTCCCTTCCAGTCCCAGCCCCCAAACGGCCAGTGCCCGAGGAAGCGCAAGGAAACGACGAACGATCAACCCGCGTGTTGTCAGAAAAAAGAGACCCAAAAAAGCAGCAACAGATTTACTCTGCTTCATTATTCCAAACATTGTTGTTTCGGCCACCGGAAGCGGTAATTTAGGTACACCTCCCCACAACCCTTCCCTACCGAGGGGGGTTCCAGCCCTGTTGGGTGTTGGGCCGTGTGGTGAAATTGTTGGGCCATTGCCTCAAGGCGCAAGAAGTTGATACCCAGCGACAACGGAACTGGCGGGGTTTTAGAATCTGCTCCAAGCCCCTCCATTCCGACCCCGCACCAATCCGATGTGGGTTTACACAAAACGACGCCTTTCACTGTAGGACCCAGAGTCGAAACCGATGGCAGAGCCTGAGATTTCTGCTCGCTGCCCAGCCCAGCCCAGCGTGTGCTGATCGGGCGATAGTGGTGCTGGGTGGCCAGCACGGCGGGCGAGGGCCCAAAAGTAATTTGATCGCTGGACTGTGTGGCTGTGTGAGTAAAAACAAACCCGGACGCGACCCCGGAGCTCGGAAGCCATCCAGGAATCTATTCCGCAGGGTGCGGACCAGAACCGCGATCCATTTCGAAGCAGATTGACTGGACGATGGCCATCGACAAGGCTAACGACGACGAAGAAGAGGCCCCCCCCCCGGGTCCTGCCACGGACACCACGGTGAGTGCGGTGATCGCATTCGCGGCCAGCCGGTGGGCGATCATTAATAATGTTTTGTAACTTTTGTGCTCAAAATTTCACGCTTTTCACGAAGAGTTTATTACCGTGCTGCCAGCTGCCAGTGGCTGCCGATCATCGATCCTCATCGCCTTTGGTTTCTTGCTCCCGAAAACCAAGAGCCCGAAAAAAGGAACAAAAATAGGTGTGAACAAAAACTATCCAAATCTAAGATCGGCGGCATCGGGCGCGGTCGGGGGCCAGCATCCTGTGCCGTGGCCACACGCTTTTACGTTGTTGTTCGCCGGCGGAGGAAACACAGATTTTCAGAAGTCAAATCAATCAACACATGCAATTCGTCGTGGATCGGCGGCGTTGAATGGACGCTCATCTCACGAGATCGTCCTCGGGAGATTTCATTGCTCTATTACCGGGGCCACTGGTAATCCTTTCGGGCTTTCAGGAGGGCAACCTACATTCATTAATCTTCAACCACCGGCCGCAGCCACCGTGGTGTACCCTCATACTCACATGCAGTAGCTATCCCCGGGGGCTTTGCTAGGCGAGTTCATCTATCAACGAACCTCTATTCGAAGTAATTGGGATCCGAGACTGAACCGAGCCGAGTCGTTCGGTAGCGTTACTTTGTGGGCCCCTAGACCTCCGCACATGCTTAAGTGGAAACCGTTCGTGTCCGTGGTAAGAAGTTTGTTACTCGAAACGTCGTCTCGCTTCTGCTTTCGAGAGCGTTAACTCGCCATTAATCGCACATAAAGGGGATTAATCGAGCACGGGAATGGAACGATAAAATCAGACTGCGAACTATGCGCTGTGAAGTGGCTGTGAAATGGAATGGTCACACATTTCGTTTGGGCCGCTCATCCGAGTGGCAACTATCGCGCAAAGGGTGACATTACGACTCGTTGAGGGATGAAAACAAAAATCATACCCCATCGGTCAATAAGTCGCGGAACTAAATGAATTCTTCAACTACTGGAATTCACATCATTTTGGTGTCCTGTTTCCTAGGTAATAATTTTGAAAGGACACTATTAAGTTTTGTATTGTTCTGTGACATTTCTTGCGATGGAAAAATTGATGTGAAAAATGTCGTTTAACCAAACAATCGTTTTGCGGAAAGAAGCTCCGAAAGATGATATTAGGCCCCGTATGTTTGGAGAAATTGCTACAACAGTTGACGCCTCGCCAGGCTCCGATGCGCTGGTCATGTCATGAGAATGGCCGAGTATGAACCATCCCGCAAAAAAACGGCCGCGATCAAGATGTGCTTGTCGAAGGCTCGAATGAAAGGAATGTAGAAGGAATCTCTTATAGACCAGACGGTTCGGCGGTTGAAGCCAGATAAGTAATCTTTTTGTTGAAGGAACATCCACAATTTGTCCAAATCCAGAGGAGGTTTAACCAGAAAGAATCAAAATATTCCGTCTTTTTTCGTCAATGCATGGTTTAATTTGATCATTTGTTGTCTGTTGGGATCTGTGTTAACGTTATCACCAGGTTTTAGGAGCATGTAGTACACTACTCCTATCTGGGCCCATCAGAAAGCCCTGGTTTGGAGCCTTCCGACGATCTTTGCTTGTAAAGTCAAAATAGCCATTTTTAATTGTTTAAACTTCTCAAAGTACTGCGATCTTCCAAGAGCTTGATCACCGTAAGTATGCCAAAATTATTTTTTCCACCTGAAATCATTTCCCCGATGTCAAAACAAGGTAATCTGGCCAAAAAAGCATAATTACGAAGACCAAATTGACAGCGTGAGCCAATTGTTACACAATCCGATTTCATATTGCTAGACCTGTTCTAGTTCTCCTAGTTAAGTTATGCTTCCAGTACACTCCTTGAGCAAAAGCCAGTGAAATTATTGTTTAGGGAGAACATGTTGGGAACTCTATTCCAGAATCAAGGGTCAGCGTCACCATATGTGCTCCACCTCGGGATATGTTGACGGACGGCTAGCTTCTGCCATTATTAACCGATGTGATCCGAACGCTTCCCGTGTGTCTGTCACCCAATCCAGAACACAACGCACAGACCTCGTCGTACTGCCACGGACAGTGTTGTAACCCTTCACCCACCCGCCGGGGAAACCCCCAGCAGTGGGGACATATCGACAGCCCATCGACAACGAATTACTGGAAACACTTTACTGTGGCGCCAGCGATTAACAATTGCACCTCTCAATGTGGCAGGCATCCCCGAGTCCCAGCATCATCCTTTCTACGGCCATCCGTCGTCGTCCAGTCGTCGCCGTCGTTGGGTTGGGTTAACGTGTGAAAATCCAAATCAGTACGGAACTAAGCACTTGGGCGATGACTTTTCTTTTTTTATTGCCTTTTTATTCCTACACAAACATACACAAGCACATACAGTCTGTCTGTCCGCCATGTTCGTCGCCTTGTTCGATCCTCGGGATGCTCCGGGGTCCAAACGAACCAATCGAAGCTCCGGAGTGGTTGTCGTGGTAGCCATTATCGTCGACCATCCGATTGTTTAGTCTTTCTCTCCCCGTAGCAACCCCGTAGCGTCTCACGCGCCTCATCCATTCGTTGTTGAGGAGCTGATTTGACTCCTCAATCAGCATCGAGGGGTCTTCTTGACCGGGTTTTTTTTCCAACCCTCTGTGCCCTTATGCTACTCGTACGCGTGAGTCTCTGCTTTCAACCAGCAACATCAGCCCGGTAGCGGTGATGGGGCCTAACCTGGCGGCCGCCTAACACCCATCGGGCCTAAATCGGAGTGCGTGAGAAAATGGTTCCCACACGGGGCGGCGCGCGACTTCGACTCGAAAATTGATTTAATTAGCGATTTTTATTCTGGCGCTTTCACGGCCACCTCCGTCCGCTACGCCTTCTCCGGTTGTGTGGCCTTACCCTCCTTACTAGCCCACCCTCAGACCAGGGTTTGAGGCCGTCCGTTGGAAGGAGCCTAATCAGCGAGTGAGAAAAGCGAACCCAACGAACGAAAGTCGTACCGGAGAGACCCGAACGGCGCAGAGGAACTCCCCGGGAGCCGCCGATCCGATTGTTCGATTGTCATGAATTATTTATTAGCGATTTTCTGCACCAGTTCGATCAATTACATTGGGCCCGGCCGGGTCTGCCATCTGCCCCGTGAGCGGGGCCTGGCCAGGGATGCTGCGCAGCGCATCGACTACGCAGACAACAGGCGCGCGCTAACGGAAAACATCCCCCCAACGGCCCGCCAACGGACTGGCCAGGGGGTGCAATTAGCGTGAGGTGGATGCGAGGGGGCGGCCCACTCCCGAAGTGGCCGGACTCTTCCTATAATTTTCCTTCCCAGCCCAGCGCAGCACATTTTCGGACGTTTTCGGCCCAAAAATTGGCCCAAACCATTTTCCAGGGGCTTTCCCCGTCCCGCCCCGCAGCAGGTCGGCCCTCCGGTCCGGATGGGTGTGGGCTGATGAGGGGAAGGCCGGGAAGGGACGCCGATTTTTGGGCGAGTTTTCCCACGCTTTGCACCCGTTTAGTTTGGGCCCGAAGGTGGGTAGTAGTGGTACTTGTGGCCGCGAGAAGCCCCGTTGCTCCTTCGGAACGGTACTTCTTCCGAGTGGCTTGTGGTGGCCACCACTTCCGGGCGGCTGGTGGTTTGCGAAAAAGTTTGAACCCGGTGGCGGGGGGAGGTCACCGGGTGGCCCCGTTCTGGGGGCTGATAATTTTGAGATGGCTCTGAGCAACCCCCGTGTGGTTGACGGAGGGTCCCCGTACGCCGGGAGAAGAAGGGCCGGCAGCGAAGAGGGAACTAGAATGTGTAGGGTTAGGTTATGTAGGGTTCCAGTTCCTGATGTGTTCTCGAACCATAAGACTGTCAATGGCCTACGTCAGGCCTCATTCGATAAACCCAAAGCTGGACCAACGGCGTTTGGCATCAGTTCTCGTCCTGATGAATTGCAATAAATTCATCTACATTTGCCGAAGCTGGCCTTCGCGAGTGTCCGTTTGATTTTAGAATTATCGACACAAAATTAAATGCCACAACAACTATCAACACTTCTAACATAATTTTGCCAAAAAAACTGTGGACAGTTAGCGGTCCCCTTTTAGTGTTTTGAACTGTTAACTTCTGGCATCTATGCTTCTTTTCTTTTGGTCAATGTCAACAATCGACACATGAGTTGATATAGCAATGTGGCCAAAAAATAAGGAGAATTTTTATTTGGAACTTTTATTTAATTTGATATATGATTCCGAAAAATGTTGTCATTTCTTTGTTGGCATTACTTTCACTAACAGCTGTGTCAAAGTATACATCAAAATAATAATTTTGTGTTTGCAATACGGGTCCTTTTGTGAAGAGTTAAAAGTCAATTCTTCGTTTTTCAGAATGTTAGAAACTATTCAGCTACGCAGATCGGGAAAGTATTGGAAACGAGCCCCGGCCAGGACCACCATCAACATCAACGGATGAGCTGCAAATTAACTAAAATCAAAGAGTTAGTGGTCCAATATTTATTTATTTATTTGTATAAATTTATACAATGGGCAACAGAGCCTAGTTGGCAAATAACTTAAATAACTTAATAAAATCCTAGCCAACCTAAAACTATTACTGGCGAAGACGAGGACAAATAGCCGGTAACCGGACATCAAAAGGCCGCTAGGTCAAGGAAACTACGACACTGATGAATAGACATGTTATGGTCAGTCTGAGACGGACAAAGATTATACGTACGGCACATAGGAATTAAAGAATCGTTGTGACCCGTAAGTATATCGTCCATTGACAGTCCGAGACCTTACTGACCTTGTTTAAATATCGAAAGGATTAGTGTGAATCCATTTTGCGTATTTGAGATCCAATTATAAGAGGCAAATGTTAGCTACTGACCATCTGACCTCTATAAAAGAAAAATCCAATCCATTTTTACAGGTATTACAATGATAGCACAAAATAGTAGTACTAAAAATAAGCAAAAGATCATCTAAAAGAGGTGAAAGAGTCTAGGAATTCGCTTATTACAATAGAAAGCAGTTAAAAGTATCTAGCCAAAAAAAAAGGTAAATCTGTATTAGGCAAATAAGCAAAAGCAAAATAAGGCAAACTTTAATGAATTAACACGGTCTTCTTTTGCTGATATATTAATTATGTTGTTTCAAAATTAGTCAATACCCCGTGTATCCGCCGTTGTTTTGAAGCACTTAGTGCACTCTTGTTGTCGAATCGGCGAATCGACCAAAACCTGACAAGTTTTTACTGAAATGCGATACCATTCCTGCTGCACTTTTTGCCACAATTCATCTTTGTTTGAAAAATATTACCCAGCTAACTTGCCGCTAATGCAGCTTAAATATTGTTACCTATTTTATTGACCAGCAGTGTATGTTTCGTTTCGCAACCTTACTTAGGACCATATGAATTCTGGCTCTTTGCTACACACAAAAGGCCGTTCCGTGGACAACACTTTGAATTTATAGAAGAGATAGAAACGCATTGAAAGCTATACCGGAGGAGGATATTCCGTTATTTTTTGGCCAGAGTAGTATTCTTGTAGCATTTGGCCACTCGTTAATTTTCTTCGTTGCATGATTTATTAATTTGTTTATCTAAAATTTTGAATTGTATATCATCGGCACTTGATTTTACCGATGTAACTCTGCTGGTGGATCTGTACTGAAGAACAATAATCATTGTCAATAAATATTTTTTTGAACTGCAATCCATGTTAGTTACTTTAATAAAAAAAATTTATTCACCTACCACGATGATGAGAAACTATCAGAAGTGGTGTAAATGTTAATAAAGTGCCACTGTAGACGACGGTTCTCGCACGGAAACGAGGCTCCATTATCTCACCGAAACGAAACGAGTCCCGGACCAAAAACGACGCGGTCCAGAGCAGAGCACGGTAAACAGATAATCCTCGCCACGATCCTAGGTCCACCGGTCGGGCCTAAGAACCGGCCACCATGAATGGTGTACGGAGTGGCCACAAAATGGAACTGGATGGATCAGCGAAGAGAAAACCCCCTGGCTGGCTCTGCCCGACCCTCAGCCCAGGGCTCTGCCCACCGTGGCCGGATGCGGGCTGGCAGAAGTTTTCTTTTAATCAATTAAATATGATGATGAGCCAAAGTCGATATATTTTGATTCAAAGTTTAAAGTTAATGATAATGCATAAAAGTTCGAGTGCGGTTCTGGCGCTCTGGCGGTGGCCGCTGGTCACTTCTGTCTGCTACCAGCACTGCTGCTGCCTGAAACCAGGTCTTGCGCCGTGGTTCACAACCGCCCAGCAGCCGCCCGGAGCCACGGTCAGTCGGAGGTCTTTTCCTTCTCGCTGCGCTAGACCGTGCCTTGTTTTTGTGTGCCATTTCCGGGCCACGGTCTGTCCGGACCAGACCAGAGTCTAGCGAAAGGGCAGCGAGACGAGAAATAAAGAGACGGACGGTCGACAGATCTGGCCAACGGCGTGATCGGCGTTCGAGCCCGAGCCGAGAAGGAGGAGATGATGGAGCGTGATCACGAAGAATCACACTTTTACGCTGACAGTGCCGTTGGCGGTGATTTGGTTTGCGCCACGGGAGTTGCGCCCCGATTCAAGGACCTCAGTGCGCAGTACGTGGTCGCAGGCGAGCCGGAGGTAACATCGTTTGAGTGACGTTTGGCCAATGCCTGGTACACGCCAGAAGCTTTCGCGTGCGTTGGGCGACGGAGACCCCGCTGGGCATCAGAAGTCGGAAAAAATATGACACAACAACACACAAGCACCGAGGCAGGCGGATGGGGTCGGCCGGTGGCGTCCGTGCCCCGTAGCAAACCGATGGAAAAGAACGAATGAAAGGAAAAATAATGAACTTGAAATTTCGTAAAATTACACTTAATTGATCTCAGCTGAGCTTAAAGCCCTCTCCTTGGACACCGGAAGTATTGCGCTCTGGTGCGCGCCCTCGTGCGTCCGACCGCCACGTTTTCTTCGATTTTCTCCCATGCCCGGTCTCGGACCGACAGACGGAGGACAGCGTGATGCTCGAAAACCCCGCACGGTTGGTGGCTGGTGTTTTGATGTCCGAGATGTTCCAAAGACGCTACGCGGCGTGGCGTCGGTTTCCGGTTGCTGCTTCCGGAAACGGGCTGAATTTTGCTGAACGGACGGAGCACATTTCTTCGATGGAGATGTGTGTAGCAAGAAATCTTTCGCTTATTCTGGTGAGTTGTGATGAAGTATTTGAAAAATGCTACAAAATACATTCGGGTGACTTTGGACTTTATTGAAGAAGTAAGAGATCTAGCGAAGGTACAAGCATTTTCTCTTGAGAGACTGTCTCTTACTGATTATTTAAAATTTATTAAGATAATGATTATACTAGAATTGTTATGGAACATAGGAAACAGCTCAACTGGATGTGATTAATTTGATATAAGTGGATCACAATATCCAGATGTGTTATGTGTGATGGCGTCCGTCGAATTATTTGGTGTCAAATAAAGTCGAACTGGAGACTCGGAATGTCTCTTCCGGACTGCAATCCGAAGGAGAAGAACTGGGCAGTTGTTGTTCCTCCAAAAATTACTCTGTGGTCTAATTCTCTGCTCTGCTCTACCGATTTTTTTTAATTGGAAATTTATTCGACATAAATGCTTGATTACATAAGAGTACAGATATATTTCACATTGGGATTGCAGCTATTTAATAAGTCTAAGGTATCAAATTGATTGGAGTGAAATTGTTTCGCTTTTAATCCTACATTTTATCCTACTTCTAACTAATAACTAACAGCATCTTACAGCTAGTTAACTTCAAAGAACATGACATAATTAGCTCTCGATTTGTTGGGTGGATAGAGCTAGAGGAATCTATTGATTAGGACCTCTTTTAGTTTGTTTAGTTTGCTAGTTTAACGATAGTCTTTGCGCGTTAGCAAGGTTTAGAACAAGATTAGTTGGCGTTCTCCAGTGTAAATTAAGGATCATTTAAAAAATCAGCTTAAAAATTGTATTTAGTCTGATTCGTATTGACTGGAAGTTAATCTGCTCTACCGGATAAACGATACCTTTCTCAATAAACCCCTTAGAGCCATCTCGGCCCTTAGTGTTAGCAACTCTTAATACGTATCCTGTTCACGTGACCACACTCCACATGGTCCTACTATTTACGGCTACTACTAAGATTTTTGTAGGCCGTTAGGTCAGATAACCAAAAGCAATAAAAAAAATCAATCAATGGAAAGGATAATCCCTGCCATCAAGGACTATCTCTATGACTCTAGGTTTTCATTTGAATTCTTTCATTCTTTAAATGCGGGTTTTTCCGGAAAGAAAACATATACTTGCCTTTCATTTGACACAATTCCCAGCGAGAAAAAAAGAGATCTTCAAGAAATTCATCCAGCGACAGCATCATTATCTGGACTAAGAAAATCGCCACCCGCGTCCCATTGGGTGTAAGAAATGAAACACAGATTGCTCAATTATGACAACGGACAGCTTTTTTTCCCCCGGCACCGGGCCTCTTGGCCGATGTCCTGCAGAACACTACAGAACGGTAGAATGGACGAAAACGATGGTCAACAAATATTGTCGACTCACGGCGCATCTCGGCACAGCTTTCGCGCAGGGACCCGTGAAGCTCTGAATGGTTTCCTGAACCTTCAGGCGCAATCATCATCTCGCATCTTGCGCGCCCCGGTAAAGACGTCGGAGGTCCCGTCCACCACGGCGGGTGCAGCACGCGGGTTCCTGGCGCTGCATGGCGACGATTTCCGGTCACTTAACGGCCAGCCCCGGTCTCGGTGGGGCCATTAACAACTTCGGTACACTTCGGTGACCGGGCTAGGTCCTTCATTCAGTCCCACGGACCCTCTCTGCTGCCGGGTCGCGATATCAACCGACGCGATCTGCCACCCTTTCGGGAAGCCTTTTCATTCATCGTTCCTTCGCTACACCCCCTGCCCCCGGCCGTGATGGCCGAGTGTCCGCGCGAAGATGAATTGCGAAGCTCCGCGATGCTGGGGCGATAATAAATCATCGTGTCCGGCGACGACGACGGTAGAAAGTATCGGGAGCCACTCGAGTGGCGTAAGATGGCGGGACAAGTCACTCGCACTAGAGCGCGACCTGAGCCCCGGGGATGAGTTATTGTGCCCGTTGTGGATCTTCCGGGCCGGGCCGTTCCGGGACCTCTTCGGTAATTGATTGAACGAATAGCGCTCCGCCGGCGATGGCGCTGATCCAGATTGGGTGCTCCTCTGCTTTCACCGGAGCCTGAGCCGAGCTGGACGATGAGTTGGCAGAAAACGGTCAATTTATGGTCCAACACCATCAACGCTTCGTACACGCCTGCCCGAGGAGGAGAACACAGATGACGATTCTGTTGACTCGGACCAAAGGTCAGGGATTCGAGTCGATCCTCCTAGCGGACGCGCTCAAGGTTTTACTTCCGAAATCGAAGAATTAAATAAAGTAATCTACGACAATTGATTATCCAAAAAAAAGGTAGCTTAAATAATTCACCTGGGAACTGATTTAGATAATGGAGAACGTCGGCAGTCACTGATGGTCAGACCAACTTTTTACTAAGTCCTGTGTTAAAAAATAAAAAATACCTTCCGCTAGACCGGAGAGCTTTCGGTTCACGTTCCCCGGGCCAAGAAAGGTACCGACCGTCCGGTGCGTGCAATGCCCGGCTGCTCGGCATCCTAATGGGGGTCTCTTTGATTTGATGATGGATTTCGTTTATTCGACGATAAAACATTAGCAGCCACGGCGGAGGGACTGGCTTCGGGAACGGAGCTCCTAGACGAAAACGGTAGCCACCACGGGTGCCCACAACACAAATTACAGGTTGGCCCGGTGGCTGGCTGGCCGTTTGCCGTGGCCATTTAATAGTAGCTGGGGCCAGCGAGATGAATCTGGCCGTTTGGGCCTTTTTCTAGGTTCTATTTCTCTCTATTGCTTCCTCGCAGCGTGCCAGACGACGAATCCGATGATGATGCGCTTTCGACGGAGACGCCATCGCGTAATAAGCTGCTGGGGCTGGATCTATCGGCCGTGATGTCGTGTATTTTATTTCAGTTTTCATTGTAGCGTTCGATCTAAACTGCCGAACTACTGAAGAATTGAAGAGAATGAACGGTCGCATTATTCTAACACGTTCTAATAGAGATCGTCAGCCGGAGGCGCACGCCAAGATCAAGACACTTCTGCTTCTTGCGTATCAAAAATAAACATAACAGTCTAATTGATGGGACACACAGGAGCGGACGCGGACCCACCAAGAATTGTACACTTTTTAGCGCCGCGATTTTTGGCCGATCTCTACAACATCTGCCACTTCCGAGAGAGAGAGGTGTGTGTCTGGCCCGGCCAGGCAGCGCACCCACCCTGCGTGTTGATAATTAAAACACAACAACGGAGAGAGACCGAGTTGACACATGTGGACGCCGTGGACCGTGGACCAAAATAGAACCGTGCGGTGTTGTGTAATAATAAACATAGCCCGCCGCCCAAACCAGAGTCAGCTGCCGGAGCGATCGCTAGCGATCGTTTCGCTAACGATTATTTACAAACAACAAACGCCGATCCGCGGTTTTGCGTTGATCTTTCGTCCGTTCTCTGGTCAGCAGGATTATGATTGAAAGTCGTCCGGAAACCGGACGGAGTTGACAGGCTTCTCGGTCGATCGGGGAAACTCGGCATCCATCCCGACCGGCTGGGAAGAACCCCGTCCAGCTGTCAGCAAATGTCACCCGGTGGACCCATGATCGGCCCGCGAGTGTCGCAAACGTTTAGCCGTTAATTTTGGGATTTTGGCGTACTTGGGCGGCCCTGTGTCTTGTGTCCTGTCGGTGTCTGTGTGTGTTTTCTTTTTATGTCCGCCTCACTTTCACTACAAATAAGCCGGCCCGTGTGTGGCGGCCGCACAGTGAAAAGGTGAGTGAAGAGAAATTTTAATGCGAAAGACATGACGGATTTAAAATTACCACGCACCACGAAGGTTCTCGGTGGCGGAGGCGGCGGAGGTGGCGGTGGCGGCTCGTAGACGGCCACGGTAGATTTGTGACCAAATAATTTGCGCATTTCGTGGCCGGACCGGGCGGTCAGTTGCGTTCTGATGCTTGGCCGTGGGACATCGTAAAACTGTAAACGGCAAAGTTGAGGGAACGCGTTTCGTACGCGGCCGACGATCTTCACTCAGTGGTCTTTCGTCCAAAAGATCTACCGAGAAGAAGCAGGAAGAGTAGTAGTAGTAGTAGTAGTAGCAGTAGTTTCCGGTTCCGGTAGTGCCCGATGATCGGTTCACAATGAAACCGCAACGTAGGAAGTACGTAGACCTGTGTGCGGGGACTGTCCTGGGGCGGTCCCGATGGAAAGTGAGGACATCTGGGCTCGATTAGGGTTCGGCCAAAAGTTTACTATAAGTGTACTAAACGAGGAGACTTCCGCTCCCGAGGACGATAAAAGTCACCATTAAATTCGTACTCCTCTCGTTGGCGCCGGGAAGTGCATCCAAATGGCCGAATCGGTAGTGAGCAATGGGGTGTTCTATTTTTGTCTTCCTTTGCAGCCACCTAATAATACTGACGGTGGTACAGCTGGTGCTGCTCGCGGGTGCAGCCCTAGGTCTCCCAGGGCAGTCGTCGTTCAGCTGCCACCAGCACGGCCAGGAATGCAAGCTGTGGAACCTGTACTTGGACACCGCCGAGGAGGTGTCGGAGGCGATCATCGACACCGGGAACGGTGCGTTCGCCGAGGTCGAGATATCCTTCTCGTCGCTCCCGACCATCCCACCGTCGCTGTTCGCGGACAACGAGAACGTGGTCTCGCTCAAGATGGAGGATTGTGACGTGGAGCTGCTCGAGAAGGGCACTTTCGAGGATGCCGGCGAGCTCAAGTATCTGCAGCTACCGAAGAACCACCTGACCACACTGATCGATGACGTGTTTGCGCCCGCCTCGAAGCTGCTACGTCTACACCTCGGCAGCAATCGGATCGTCACCGTCGAGGAGTTCGCTTTCCGCGGGCTGGACAACCTGGAAACGTTACGCCTATCACGCAACAAGCTGGCCCAGTTTCCGGCGAAACTCTTCGCGGGCTTGGACCAACTGACGGAGCTCAATCTCGATCACAATCACGCCGAAACGTTACCGGACCGGCTGTTTGAAGAGCTGACCCAGCTACGGGAACTCCACCTGGACCACAACTATCTAACGACCCTGTCCCGGAATACGTTCGCGGGGCTCAAGGGACTCCGCAAGTTGATTCTGAAAGAGAACGAACTGTCGTCGATCGATCCGCTAGCGTTCAGTCCGCTCGTGACGCTAACGGAGCTCGATTTGGAGGGTAACAACTTGAAGCTGCTGTCACCGAATACCTTCGCGCCACTCGTACACCTCCGGGAGCTGGTGCTCACGGACAACTACATCGAGCGGCTGGATGACGCAATCTTCGCCGGGAACGGCAATCTGGAGATTCTGAAGCTTAACAACAATTCGATCGAAGAGCTACAACCGGCCGTGCTGACCAGCCTGCGGAATCTGGAGGACCTAGCGTTACATCACAACGAAATCCGTGCACTCGATAAGCACCTCTTCAAGAGTGCCGCCAGCCTGAAGGTCCTGCAGCTGGAGGGTAACGTCATCCAGAAGCTCTCACCGGGCACGTTCGAAGGCCTGCGACGCCTGGAGACGCTCGACTTGGAGGACAACAGTTTGTCGGCGATCGATGGGGGCCTCTTCGCGGGGCTGACGTCACTGGAGAAGCTGTACATCAACGAGAACCAGATCGAGGAGCTGAAGGCCGGCACCCTGAGGGGGGCCGAGCGGCTACAGAAACTGGAGCTCGAGCAGAACGTCATCCGTAGCATCGACGGGCGGTTCCTGGACGACACGACGCAGCTGAGAAGTCTGACGCTCGAGGAGAACCTTATCGAGGAGATACCGGCCGAACTGTTTGCAAACCAGCGGAGCCTCAAGGAACTGTCGCTGGAGAACAACAACATCAAGGAGCTGCCGGATGGGTTGTTTGCTTCCGTGTCGGGTTGCTTGGAGGAACTGTATCTCGCCGACAACGATCTCACCGTACTGACACCGGCCGTACTGGATCTTCCCCGGCTCGAGTTACTCGATCTGTCGGACAACAACTTCGAGGACATCCCGGACAATATGTTCGCCAAGGTAAAGCAACTGCACGAGCTCTATCTGGATGGGAACATGTTGGACGATATCCCGGATGCGCTGCGGGCACTGTCGAAGCTGGTGACCCTCTCGATGACGAGGAACCGGCTCCGTGCGATCGACCCCCAAAGCTGGAGCATGATGGTACGGCTAAAGGAGCTCTACCTGTCGGAGAACTTGATCGAAGAGCTGGCGCCCGAAAGCTTCGAACGACTCGAAGGGCTGAAGGAGCTAACGTTGGACGGGAACCATCTGCAGACCCTGCCGGCGAACATGTTTGCCCGTAACCACAACATTGAGCTGTTGAACCTGTCCGGTAACCACCTGGTGGGCCCCCTGGCAAGCAGTTTCGCTGGTCTGTGGAAGCTAGAAGAGCTGTACCTGTCGGACAATCCACTCGGGGTGGTGGAATCGAACAGTTTCCGCGATCTCCGCAAGTTGGAGAAGCTTTCGCTAGAGAACGCCAGCCTGACGGATCTGGGCGGTAGTCCATTCTACGGACTGTCGACACTGGAACGGTTGGATCTGGACAACAACAAGGTACAGCGGCTAGAGGGAGCCTCACTTCGGGGGCTCGAAATGCTCGAACGGCTCCACATTCACCACAATCCGGTGGGCAAGATCGAAACCAACACGTTCAAGCAGCTCGGCAACTTGAAGCGCATCTCGATCGGTCCGGGAACGATAGCGTTTGGTGAGGAGTTGCTACAAAACAACCAACGACTTCAGGAGCTGCATCTGTACGATTGTTTGGCTGGGCCGCTGCCGCCACGCTTCTTCCACTTTATCCGCAAGCTCCACACACTGGCGATCGTCAACAACAAGCATCTGAAGGCGGTCAACAAACTATGGTTTAAGGATCTTTCCAACTTGCAAACCCTCGCGCTGAGCAACAACGCGTTGGCGCAATTCGAGAAGGGTCTCTTCGATCCGCTGGACGGTCTAGACGAGCTGTACCTGTCGGGCAATCCGGTCGGTGAGCTGGATCGTGACATCTTCTCCAAGCTGCTCGGTCTGGAGGTGCTGGACCTCTCGAACATGGCGCTCGCCACACTGCCAATGGGAATCTTCGACAATCTGTACGACCTGGAAACGCTCGATCTGGGCGAGAACCGGCTGGCCAGCGGGTTGATCAGTGGCATTTTCCACAACCTGTACTCGCTGAGAATCCTGTCGCTGGACAACAACCACCTGCAAACGCTAGACCCGGTGCTGTTTGATGATCTGAAGAATCTGCGCGAAATCGACCTGAGTGGCAACGAGCTAGCCAGTCTCGATGCTCAGCTCTTCCACGACTCGCTCGATCTGGAGCTACTCGATCTGTCGTCCAACAAGTTCACCACCTTCGATCTGCAGCAAACGGCGTACGCCAAAACGCTGGTCGAGCTCGATATGGACGACAACCAGCTGGTGACGCTACGGATTACGGAAGATCTGGAGGAACTGTACGTGGAGAACAACGAGCTGGCCGCTATCGATTGCGATAACTCACCGTCGTACAACCTGCGCAGTCTGTCCGTGGCCAATAACAACTTCTCGGAGCTGGGATCGTTGCTGCGGTTCAACAATCTCGAATCACTGGACGTGTCTTACAACGAGCAGCTGACCGTGCTCGAGTTGGGCCCGATCTCCAGGGCAATGTCGGTGCTGGAGGTACTCAACGTTTCGCACTGCGCCATCGCCGGGCTGGATGGGACGGAAATTGAAGTGCACACGTTTATGGAACTACTGGACGTGTCGTACAACAAGCTGGCCGAGCTGGACATGAGCGTGTTCCAGAACTTCCCCGCGGTCGAAGGGTTCATGTTCGGTGGCAACCCGTTCCAGCAGTTCCCGATCGAGGAGGTGGTGCACAGTTTCAAGGATCTCGAGCTGATCGGACTCGACGGTACCGAGTGGGAGACGAGCTTCCTGGACGAGCTGGAGCGGTACATTGCCGATCGGGATCTGAAGTTTTGGGAGGCCGACGAAGAGGACGCCCGCCCGTGTACGGTTGGGCGGCTGAACCCACTGTACTGCGGCCAGTGAATGGGCCCGCTTCCTGATGGTGTCCGTTTCAAAGAACTAAGCGAAAAAGCTATTGGTTCAGCAAAAGAGTGAATGTAACATTTCGTAAGAGTGGAAATAAAGAATGTTAAATGATTACTGTTAAATCTAGCCGTTGTTTTAGTTCAGCATGGTAACTACTTTGTGGACTGATTCAGAGTAAAATAGGAAAAATGGTTGTAATTTTTGTGATATTTTCCCTGTTATGTATTTGACTTACAGCACGTCATTATGGTCAAAACAATCGTAAGGGTAGAGAGTCCATTACTCACCTGTTTGAGTTCTATACCGGCCGGGGTCGGGCGGTGCGTCTCGTCGACTGTTTTGACGCTCGGAAGGAACAACCATCAAAAGAAGCTTGTTTATGGACGCTCAGCTCAGCTTGACAGTAGCAGCACTTTCGACGTTCCGATAATTGTTGGCCACGGTGCTGGGTGTGAGAATTTCCCATCGCACCGTGCTCATGCTGCGTCTGATCGGTGGCCGGTGGAAGAAGCCACCCGTTCCGTGCCTTGGGTGGGGGACACCCGTGGAAGCGCTGGCTAATTATCGCGGAGGCCATCATTACCGAGATCGGACCGGGCGGCCCCCGTCCGATGCGCTCCGGAGCGTTACTGATTTGGGGAATTGGATTTCGGACGATGGGAGCCGGCGCGCCTAACACTCGGCCCGGCGTGAATGTGGACTCCAGGAAGCGAACCGGCCACAGTCCACAAAAACCGGGCCGGTGGGGGTCCAACATTTTATGAATGAAAAGAACGGGTTCTACACTTTCCAGTAGCCGTTTCGGGGCGAATGCGAGCGAGGAAACCCATTCACCGGAGCTCAAAACGTGAAACAATTGATTTTGGTACGGTGTAGCGGCCAACGATTTTCGGGCCACATTTCTCTCGCCCTCCGCCGGGACTGCCGTGTCGCGGAAAGGAAAGTCGCGGAAAAGGCACCCCCGGGCACCCAAACTGGTTCGATAATAATTCATCTATTTATTATACGATTATCAACGGGTAATTACGATCGTGTGGATTTTGCTCATTTTCGTTGTTAGCGCGACGCAAGGCCCCCCCGGGCCACGTCGCTGCAGGTGTCGAATCTATTTTCCGGCCAGCCGAAGACCGGTGACCGTGGACGAGGAGTTTTTCACACATTTTCGGTCGGTCGAAACCGGGTTGGGTTGGCTCAGCAGGTTCTCCGACAGATGTTGCAGATCGGTCGGTAGTGGACTGAAGAAAGCCAGAGGCAGAGAACTGATCAGCAGGAAACGTGTGTGATGGAAGATGGGATCGCGGAATGCCCCAAAATTTAGTCGTAAGCCACCTTTCTTCAGCTGGTTTGCTGAATAGTTTTCTTTTGATTTCAACGACTTTTGTTCAATTCCATAAATCCCCAGATTTTTGGATTGAAAATCTTGAAAAAAATATTTTTTCCAACTACTTGACTTTGTGGGATGTTGGGAATCAATTCAATAACTCGTTCGTTCATAGAGTCATGAAACTCCTCTTCATAATCACTGGTATCAAAAATCAATAGGTTTCTGAAACGCTCACATTAACATGTGGATCATCATTTTCTTTATAAATTGCCTCATCCAAACTATTCCATTTTTTAAGACTTAACAGCGACTTACGACTTCTTTCTTGAATCTTGCCCGAAGCATGAAGGACTCATTCATACACTTGTTTGTTACTAGCTCAAGATTCCTTTCAGCAGCTCTGCTGCCATTCTCATTGGCAAATTGAGTTACTAATAGCTTAAATTCAACTGCGTAAGCGGTAAAAAAGCGAACAAAAAATGCGGATAAAATACGAATAAATAATCTAAACTTTACCAAGGAAAAGGCCATCTTTACAGGCGCTTGCTGTACCACTTTGAGGCGATTTTTGCTATGGCAAAGAGCTTGCATAAAATTTTTTGTTACAAATAAAAATTTTTGAGCGGATTTATGGGAAGTTATATTTGAGTTTTAAGGTGCCTTCCACAAGGGGGCGCATCCAGAACGGTTTTGCATGAGAACCAGGACATAAAATTAAACGATTCGGTGCTTCGAAACCGTTGTGGGATCTTGAGATGGAACCCCAGAGCTTCACAGCAGAGATTGCACCGAAATAAGTATTGTAAACTGATTCAAAAACTGATTTAACTAGGACACCAGACACCATTAATAAAATGGTGGTGCAAGGTACAGTCTCCAAAGAAGCTTACTTTGAGGTTTTGGTGGAAAAAATTGTTAAAAAAAAAATTGGATAAACAAACTGTTGAATTCCCATTCACTGTTATAATTTCTGCTAATTCTAGGCATTTATCAAGAAAATTTCTTAATGGCTACGACAAGATTGGAATCTGACCGGAGCATCGTATTAGTATTTACATTTTAAACTTTGAATGTGTTAAGGCTGTCTATTGTTTTTATTGGGACAAGTGATTTGAAACACACCGAAACCGTTGTCGACAAAGAATGATGATGCCTACGCATTGCTTCAAGATTTCTAGCTTAAAAGTGAAGTGAAATCATTCCCGATGCCCGCAACATTACGCCTGCCGAGCTTACGGTCCCTGCAAGTGGTCCATTGTGTGGTGCCGGGTGTTGGGTCTAGTTTCACCTCCTTCCCGGTGATCGAGCCCAGCAAGACGCCCCACGAATCCCCGAACCGCGGAAACCAGAGAAAAAAACGGAGGAGTTTCCATCTTATCTGGCCAGCGGCGGATGTTCGGATCGGACCCGGCATCGTTCCCCCCGCGGGGGGTCGTGGGGGTAGGAGAATCGCTACGAGGGGCGAGTCAGTGTCTAGCCACCGCCGCGCTGGAAGATCTTGGAAGATGTTACGTAGTTATTATGTGCCTTCCGGGTTCATTCATGCTTTCGTGTCGATCCGACGCAAACGGCTCCCCGAGTGAGACCCCACCCTCGGGGGATACAGGGTGGTCAAGGCGGGAACAACCCCGCAACAGCCCGCCAGCGTCGGGCCGGACGGATCGTGATGCCGCGAACTGATTTCGTGAGTAAATGTAGAATCAAGGTTATGTGGCGGGTACGGCGGGATGCTGCAGGCTCTTTGGTAGCCGCGGGTGGCTCGGGTGGGTGAAGGGGAACAACCTCAAGCCACGAAGACTGTGCGAAGGAACGAAACCAACAGAAAAAACTACTTACCTGCGGTGGATTTCTGGAACTTCTTCGCACTTCGCGAGGCGATCTGTGCCTCAAAAACCTAAAGTGCGTCATCCTCATCCCGGACGCTTTCGGCTGCTTCAGTTCCATCTTCTAGCTTCTTCGGATGACACCCGACACATACGCGATCAGTTGTCATAATCCAAATTAGGAGAGCACGATGGGAGCGATGCGTGTTTCGCAAGAGTTCTGGCCTCTTTCTGTGTTTTTCGAGAATCACGAAACGTTAGGCAAAAAACCAAACGCACAAAACACCGACACAACACGGAGGCCGGTGTGGCAGGAGCAAGCGTTTAAAATAAGTTTGGCAAATTCGGTAGCTAATTAGAGGAACGCACGCTCACGGCGCGCACGGAAACGGCTGACGGACGGACGCCCCCGGGGGACCCCACTCCGTTCTTTTGGCCTCCGCATCCGCTCAGAAGCTGCGAGGATTGCGGGAGAGGTTGGCTGGCTGGCTGGCCGGGTGAACATCACGCGATCGGGAAGGGAACCGTCGCTCTATGTTGGCGGCCCCCACATGCTCTCGACACCAGGCCCCCATCAATCATGCTTCTTCGTAGCTAAGCCTGGTTCTAGACGCGGCCGGTTTAGAAACTTGTGAGCAAAACTTGGCGATGTCTTGTCTGCGCCATTTTGTGAGGCAAATCTGGCGGAACGCACTTTCAAACTTCAGCGGCATTTTCTGAGGTGCACTGCGAAGGGAATTTTAAATCCTTTGCGTTCAAGGATTGAAGGAACTGGCGAGTGAAGCCCGCCCGAAGGAAAACCGATCACAGCCGTCGTCCGATGCCGCCGTAAGTTATCCCGCGAAAAAAGTGGCTGTCAACAACACGCAATTACAACATTCCGGCCGATTTTAAGAGCGACTTCCTCGCTCCGTTGAGGTGCCTCGGTCTGACCTTCGGATAATCACTTAAACGGTCGGCCGCCGGTGTCTACGGTACACGAGGGCACTTGACACGGTTCCGAAAGGGGATCAAGATGATGGGGCACCGATTATTGCACCAGACCCAGACGCCGCTGCCGAGTGGCCCGCCTGTCAATGACAGAGAGTACGGGGCACTGGCATACGACATCCGTCGCGCCCCGTGGCCACGCTAATGGCCGCAAACGCAGCACCGTGAATCAGTTCCTGTTGCAGCATAAGTACACGCAGGCCGCCACATTCTGGCCGGGGAGATGGTAAACATGCCAAACATGTGGAGGTCACAGAAATATGATCGCGGATGGTTCGCCGAGCATCATTTCGAGGGACACCTTTGGCGCAGTGATACGCACGCACGCGGCCACGGTCAAAGCGTTTTGGAGTGTTTCGAGGAATGTTAATAACAACCGTAATGTGTCGTTAAATGGGGCGGGAAATATTTATCAACCGCGGGTACCGCGTGCGACAAAACAAAGGACAGGATTGCGACAATTGAAAGGGTTTTCATCGTACCGTGTGCCTTTGCTACATAATTGTTCATTAGCTCTTGATTCTTTGTATTCCGTCAATCAAATTAAACCCCTAGAGATGAGATTGGAGACAGAGAGTTGTTGAACACTGGGATAGGATTCGATATTACTTAAGATAATTTTGGGTGAGCAATTGAAATCGATAAGCGATGTTATGATAGCAGAGATGCTACTAACAATATCGAAAAAATGGACACATCGAGATCACATCAAGGGCTTGGGTTTTTTGCAGGAATAAGGATGTAACCAAACGAAAATATTGATCCCGTGAGATGCCTGTCGATGTGCCTGTGAACGTTTCGCGAACTGTCTCTCCATCAATCAGGATTAGCCAGAAGGGAAGTGAGGTCCTTGCGGGAAGCTTTCCGGAACAGGTTTTCTGGAAGCGTCACTCACACTTGAAGCTTTGAAGCGACGCTTTCGGCGCGTGTTAGTATTAGTGGTGTCTACGCAATTCGCCTATCGAAGTGTGAGTTTCGTTTATGTTCAAAAAAAAGCACGAATCTCGCTCTCTCTGTTGCTCCAGCAGCTCGGTGCGTGCCTCCGTTTCAGTCACTCATCGATGATGCGACTGCACGCACACACCCAAAGCCTCCAGCGAACGCTTCTCGCAAAAACGGGGCGGAGCTTACGGGCCGTTGCAGACCCGACGGACCAATCGGAGATCCGCGCACCACCACATCCAAGCTGGAGCGAAACACCACGGTACGAACACACGAACACTACCGAAGCCGTGTTCCGTTACCGTATGTTTGTGTAGTGCAGTTTAGTCTTGAACGCACTTTGTCCGTGGTTGGTTCGCGCAACGAGCGCGTGTGTTTCCGCCGCCGCCGTCGATCGTCATCATCATCGCCGACACATCCTTGGCTCGCGCCAATTGTTTGGGGCAACAATAATTATCGACGGCCGCTCCGGCTCGGTGATCCTCGCAGCAAGGATCGGTTAAAGATCGTGCGTGTTTGTGCGTGGGTGTGTGCGGGTTACACGGTGTGGAGCAGCAATTTTTGGTGGCCGCGTTTTGTTTAGAATACAAATGTATGCTATTGCGCAAAGTGAACCGCTCTAGTGGCTTTGGTTTTGGAGAACCCAGAACGAACGTGTGCGAAAGCGAGTCTATGTGTCTGTAATCTGAGCGTAATCGCAAATCGATCCTCACCGGCCCCGATCTTTTCAAACAACACTTTTGGATACTCTGAAGCCCTGAGCAACCCCCCAGCAGGACGCACACCCTCCCGGTGCACCAAATATCACAAAACAGCATCACTGGAGATCGGTGATCGGTCTCGAATCGGCAGCGCAAGTGTGAAGTGCCAGAAGTACCATCACACCCGCAAGAACCGGAAGAAGGATTTCGACCGAAGAAAGAAAGAGTATCGGAAAGTGTTCGTTCGTGCCGCCGTAACAAATCCTTCAAATAAAGTCCGTCGGGTAGCCCGTCCGAAGGACCGTGAAGAGAGGGAAAAAAGAAAGGACCCCCGACCGGCACCGGATCGAATCCAGATCGAACCCGCGGATCCTCGGTGCTTCATTGCTGTCCGTGGAGTGAGATCTCCTATGTTGGATCATCAAGTGCACCGCCTCGAGTGCCGATCGTGAAAAGTGAGCAAGTGGTGCGAAAGTAGTGTGGTGTCCTGTGTCCCTTTGGGCTGTCGCTTGCCGGCCGGAAGTCAAGGGCCGGAATCAAGTGTGACCCGAATATCCTTGTGATCCCAGTGTAGTTTATACGGTGTGCTCGGTGCAGTTTCGGTGTGCGACCCTTCGTGTGGTGGCAGCCGGCCAAGATAGAGAGTGAAATAGGTGACCACGCTTACAACAACGGCCTTACAATTCATTTCGATAAAGTGGCCTCCATCGGCGCCAACACGCTCAACTTTACGGACCTGGGGAGCCCTTACGAGGGCCCCCCAAGCACCCCCCAGTCCGGCATGGACGCGCCGGATGCGCCCCACACGCCAAAGTACATCGATGGCGGGGCGACGGCCACCGCGCCCGGCAAGTCGGCGTTCGTCGAGCTCCAGCAGCACGGGTTAGTGTACGTTCCGAGATAGGCCACCGATATCCTTTGTGTGTTTATTGTGCTTCGGGAAATCGAGTGTTACGAGGGGTCCCAATCCGCGAAAGGAATCGATGCAATCGTTCCCGAAACTCTCACTCTCTCAAGTGAAAATGATAAGTGCGATCGTTGACAGCGAATGCAATTGTTTTAAGCCAATCGTTGTTTCCGTAATTTTATTTTGGAGGGTTTTTGATCAATTTTTTAAACAAAAGTGCTTGTTGATGCGAACTCAGCTGAGGGTTTATCAAGAAGAAGTGGACAAGTTCATGCCAATGTGCGGAAATTCGTGAAGAAAGGAGAATGTTGCCAACATGTTATGGGTGATTTTAGTGGTTGATCCAGCTGTTGAAAAATTGGCCCCCCGGAATTATAAAAAGTGCCGATCAACTGCGAGGCAGTGAACAAAATGGAACGTCCCAAACGCATCACTTTCAAGCGTTGGTTATTGATTTCTTGGATTTTACAACATTGGCTCCCGATGGCCGAATATGGCTCTCGATCGCGTGGAATGTTTGCCTCGGCCAAGAACAGGGTGCGCATCCCGCTCCGCACGCTGTCCCGCCGGCAAAGGGAACCAAATGGCCAGATACAATATTAATATGTGTACCGTCCCATTACTATTTGCAGTGATAATTAACACAGTTAATGATAATGATTACCGACGTTGTCGGCACGCGCTTCGCGTCGGGGTCTGTGAGCCATCAAATGAGTCATAAAAGGAATCACATTAACCAGACAGTGAGCGAGAGGGAGAGTGCAACATAAACCATAACATCGGTCGGCGTGTGGAATGATCGATGGATGGATCGATTGGGTTTGATCTTGGCATTCCCTGGTCCCCCGGCGCAAATGTGTCGCAAAAAGTGGTCCTCGCTGCGGGGTGCCCATTTCCCAGCGGGCCCCCCGGAGAGTGTCCCGTGTTAAGGATTGCCGGCAGGCAGGATGCGGAGCCGATCGATCGGTGACCATTTCGCTAGTGGTGCCGTTTGCCTGTGCCTGTGCCTGTGTTTCGATGACGTTTTTGTCTCTTTAAACTGCCACTTTTTTACGACCTCCAATTTGAGACCGGTCCTCGGCCGGCCAGTAATGGCAGCGCAAGCGATCGTGGGCGCGCGCGAGCGCGTTCGTAGAGCTGAAAGCTAGTTTTACAATCATAAATCGGCCAACGAGCGAGCGAGGGGGCAGGGCAGGGGTTGGGGGTCGTAAAAAGCAACCCCCGGAGGCAGGAGGGCGCGCACTACGCCACACCACGGGGCAATGGTTTCGGTTCGCCTTCCTTGGGCTTGACGTTTGTTTGTTTTCCTTAACGAGAGCCTCTCCTTCGGCAGGAGCTAGGAGTTCCTGTGCTCGATGGGAGCAGTTCTTTTTCAGCTTCTTCTCTTGCCTCGGAGGGTACAGAGGTTTGTCAAGTTTTATGGCACATA
The DNA here is from genome assembly GCF_943735745.2 of Anopheles bellator. NCBI lineage: Eukaryota > Metazoa > Arthropoda > Insecta > Diptera > Culicidae > Anopheles > Anopheles bellator. The sequence continues at coordinate 40,626,889 of NC_071285.1, forward strand.
TGCGCGTGCCACTCATCGCACCCCGTTTGAAGTTCTTTCCTCGGCCCGGCCCATGCCAAGCATATCCGATGCCCCCGCAGGCCGGGCCCTTACTTTATTGCCATTGCTGCTAATTTGTCTTCACGTACACGGAGCCCGAGAAATCACTAGACACACACGAAACCGGCCCCACGAAACACCGGGATTGATTTAATGCCGTTCAATCAAGATTGGCGTTTCCAAAGCCCACGGACCTGGGCCCGTTTTATGGCCTCGGCTCGGTAACAATATTTTTACTACACCCTTTTACTCTGCCGGGGGCGACTAATTGCACGCAAATCGCACCCTGCCGGCGGGGTGGTGGGCTTAAAAAGAAGGTGATTTATGTGCTTACAATGAACTGTTAAAGACTCTCGTCGCTAAGCCTCTAAAACGGCGCGCGATTTACGATGCTCGCTCCAAGCGCTTTCGGAAGCTAAAAAGGGTAAACAACGAAATGGTTTTCCGTCGGATTTTACGACTTTGGCGGTGGCGAAATGGGGTGGCATTAAAAGCAGCAGCCGAAAGTATCATTCGGTAAACAGCGTGGAGAAATGGTTTAATTGTTTTTCGTTTGGTTTTGAAAAATTCCTTCGAAGAAATGCCACCGCATCCATGCTCGAGTTTCGTGGCAAGTAATAGACACGATAGACGCACCGAAGTCACTAAATTAATGAAAACTCGGCCCAAATAGGTGATTAATATTAGTAGAGAGACGTTTTTTCGATGAACCTTAATTTCGATACCCTTAATTTTTGTTTGATTATTTGAGGCATATGATTGTTTTATTTCATCCGATGCCGAACCCGAATATTATTACAATAACATTGGCACACCGAATGCTAATCGCATCCTAGTCCTAGTGCTACCGAGGATCGAAGGTCCTTCAAGAACACATGAATTGCATCGAAATGATATCGTTCTTATTTGTTTTTTTTTATATTTTATGTAAGTGAATCCCGAAATGCCCCACAATAATGAGGGCATTGGGGGTTGGGATCATTTTCTCAACTTGCCATCTCGAACCCCGTGGCCTGGGCCACTCCGACTTCGACTTCCGATCCGATCGGATCGGGCTGCAACCGCGACCGACTTTCCGGAGTCCGGAGTCGCAGACTTACTTTACGGCGTGGTTCGCGTCTAATGGCCACCGGAAAATTGACGGGTTCGGCTACCGAAATTGAATTACGGGCAAATTGTTTAATTCATCCGTCGAACCGACTCCTGGTCGACCCGGGTGGCCGGCACCCCCACCCATCGGTGGTTAATGTTTATGCTTTTGCACCCGATTTTAGCGTGCGTGCGCGCGCGCCCGCGCACTCGCGGGGTCCGCCTGCCGTTGCGAGTTGATGGACGCCATGCTGGAAAAATCTTCAACCCACTGAGTTTTCCTCCCCCACTGCGTCGGGCTCGTTTCCGGTATCGATGCTGTGAAATCGGTACCCTCGCACGGACGGACCGTCGAACGGGACCGATGCCGATGGCTTTCGAACCGTGCCCAATACCGTGTTTTGGGGTTTGCTTGTTTTTTTGTTTTCCCCCGCCAGTTTCGAGTGCCACGTGCATCTAATTACAGCCTTTCCTGGTTTGCGGTGTGGCAGGAAAAATTAGTTTACAATTTGGGCACACGGGTTTTGGGGCCAGACGTTCGGCGGACGATCGGCTTCCCGGTGAGGTGCGTTTACTTTTAGCGCTGCGCTCGGTACGCCGGTGAAAAGCAGGCCAGCTTCGGTAGGCTTCTGGCGGGGAGCGTTACAATATTGGGAATGTAATCGAGCGAAACTAATGTAACCGAACTGACCCTCCAATCCCGCACTCTAATGTCCTTTTTTCGTGTTCTCTTCCCGCAGGTACGGTGGCATCCGGAGTGGCTATCAGCACTTTGGCGCCCAGGGTGGCCAGGATTCGGGCTTCCCGAGTCCGCGCGGTGCCCTCGGCTACCCGTTTCCCCCGATGCACCAGAACTCCTACTCTGGGTATCATTTAGGCAGTTACGCACCACCCTGCGCTAGTCCACCAAAAGATGGTAAGTTTTTCCGCCCACAAGCAGCCCACAGTTCTGCCCACGTCCCCGGACCCACCACCAGCCCTGAGCCCCTCACCAGAGAGAGAAGAGGAGAGAGAGAGAGAGAGTTGCAAAGGACATTCCCGCGCCGCAAAGCCCGCCGGCGGAAGTCGCGAGCGTCGGCTGACAATCAATCAAATGTCCACCATCACGGCGCGGCCACGACCGACGGGGGGCGGAAGGTGGCCCCGGACGCACCCCCAAACCCCCCCGGGCACGACAACGTTCCGCCCGGCTGGGCTGCCCGGGAGGTCGAAGTTAGTTGGGTGGAACGTGCCCCGTGTTTTGCTTCGGTCCGCGAGCGCCACATACTTTTCGCTGATGTAAACCAAATCTACAGCACATTGTGCTTGTGTGGATGTGTGTATGTGCGACGGTGACATTGCCACAGTGAATGATTTTCCTTCGAATCGCGGGTCTTCGACCTGCGGACCCAAGCGAAGGGCAAGACAGTGGAAGGAACTTAAATGAGCATCGACGCGATGTCGCTGGCGCATTTTTGAAGAACTTTTTGGTACTGAAAATCGCGAGGAGAAGCGCGAAATATTGCCTGCCAGATCTTAATATGCTAATAGTTGACATGTTTTGAATGTTAAAAGACCGGCGGTCATTTTGAATTCACCAACAAAGCAAAGTAACACGGGTAGGATATTTGATCTAAGCAGGCTTTAATGAATTGTGTACGATTTATTGACGTAAGTGAGATTGAGAGACGGACGAGTTGCAGTCCATCTAAGGAAAATCGGCTGCAGACCACAGCATAGCAAAACTAAATAATTGTCGAAACATAAATGTAGTGCCATGAAAGGATCAAGCCACACTTTTCGCAAAATCTCTCGTTACTAGTTTTGGAAAAACATACGCGAGTGACCTGAAATGTTTTCGATGTGACAAAAGGTACGATCTCTGCAAACCGTCTACATAGTGCTGAGAAAAGTAGTGTTTTTTCTCTTTAAAATAATTATTTACCAACGGAATTGCCATTGGATGAAAGTCTCTGTTGTCCGATCGAAACTGTTGGATGAAGGATCAAAAAGAAGTCACTTCTGGTGATATGGTGAGTAAGGCGAATGGTTCAAGCGATTATTCGCGGTTTATCGCCATGGCAACCGTTGAGAAACATGATGGCAACTTGAGCAAACGCGACTGCCAACGCGCTCATGACAGCTTTCTTATGCCTTTATGATGATTGTGAATGAGACAATTTTTTTTAAATGTTCATAATCTCTACTATCTCCCAAATTTTATTCGGCTGTCCTCCTGCACCGTTTGGTGAACCTTGGCGATGTTTTCTCCGCTTGTTGAAGTTTTTGGAGGACCCGAAACAAATATTTTCACAGTAGTGAATGATGGTAAGGAGTCCCCCATACACAGAGACCTACTCATCTTTTTTGGCGTAGCCGTATTGCCTTTCATAAACAAATAATTAGTTACTTGTTACCCCAAAACTGTGCCTTCAAACTGGCTGATCTTTTGGGGAGTAACTGTCAGACGATTGACAACCAGACTCACCAGCTTTCATATGCTAGTGCTGCCATCTTCACGTTGATGTCGGAAACATTTTACAACATCCTTGTACAAAAATAGTACCGTAGCAAAAACGGAAAACATTTGAACACAAACACATCAGACCGAACCACCACCTTCTTTTTTTTGGGGCGATCATCTCCCCCTTTTAGCGCCAGAGTGCGCGCCAGGTGTGCCCGGGCGCCGGTTGATGAAACCCGCATTCTCCTGGCGGCGGCGGCGGCTAATTAATTAGTCATATGAAATATGGCCAGATGCCCGCCGGAGGAAGACCGAAGCGCCGACCGATCCTGCGTCGGTAAAAACGGAAAAGGCGAGCGGGCGAATGGAAGCGAACGGTCGGCGCCACTCCAAGGGGACCCCAAATGGCAGGATTAATGCACCGAGGGGTTGCAAAAGAATGGTTGGTTTTTCGCCAAATCGGGACGACGTAAAAAAATCGCCATCACCACCGCCGGCTAATGGCACGGCCGGGCGAATGAATAAGTAAACAGCGCCGCCGCGTTGGCCGCCGCGTTGTTTGCCACAAAAAAGGAGCATATTTTGTAGCGAATTAACTATTTATTAAGTCCGATCAAAAATTAAACCGCCGTTTGATCTGCTCACTGGGCTGAAGGCGCCTTGGCGCCCAAGAGGAGGTTTGTGTTGTCCCTTTTTGTTCCGCGAACCCACCGCTTGGCTCGTGCCGCACGGGAAGGTGCAAATTAAATTAGAGAACCCGAACCCCGGGTCGGCCCCAGGATTCTGGTGAAATGTCCCGATCGATGGCGGGACACCCCGCGGATGGTCCCGATCGACTGAACCGGAAGAAAGCATAGCGGAGTGTGAGCGCACAAAAAATAAAGGGAAAAAATCCGCCCGAGGTCCCCACGAAAAGGACACGAAAAATGTTGGCAAAAAATTGCGCTCTGTGTGTGATGTGTGTCGCTCAACAAATCCGGGGCCGTCGGGCCACCCGCGGGCTCGTCAGGTCGACTCACGGCGGATACGGTTTCCGGTGCCGCGAACCCTTCGGAACGGGATCCCTGTTTCGGTTCGAGCTGGGTGGGCGGTACCGCCGTGTCTCTGGCCGGGTCCTGTGTTCCACACACATCCACACGCATCCCGAGAAAAGGGCTCTAAAAAAGCGAACGGAGCGAATGGCCCGCCTTTTTTGCTGCCTTCGTTGCCGTGCCGAGCCGCTGACGGAATGTGAATGCGTTCAGCTGGTGTCCTTTTTCGCCCTGTGGCCACCACTCGGGGATTCGGATTTACGCGGACGCGGTCTTTCTTTCATCAGCGTCCGCGTGCGTTTCCTGTACCTGGAGCCGGTTTCCGGTGTGCGATCCGGGACCCCAAACGGGACGTCGAGGGATGCGTCATGCCACCCGACGGAACAGAGGGGTTTTCTCATTTGAATAATAAACGTGCGACAAAGGCACCGTCAAAGGGTGACTCGTTGCCGCGACTCATCGCGTGGTCCTCGTCCTTGGTCCTTTGAGGCCCGCCATCGACGGACGGGGCCGTCGGTTTTCGAGTGCGCGCTGCAATGACGCAGCCGGAAGTGTGCTACAAAGTGCAGCGGCCATCGATAAGTGCAATTTTCTAGCCCCGAAGGCAGCAGTCAAGTCCTTTTGAAGGTGACGCGCGCTGTTTCGACTGATCAACGGCGTAGAGCGATGATACAGCAATTCAAATTGTGGCAAATGGCCGGCAAAGGAACCGCTAGGACACACCGATGTAGAGTTGATTGCGCGGCGAAAATTGCAAGTATCACAGCCAGCCAGCCAGCGTTTCTGTTAAAGAGTGTGTCCTGTGCAACATGGGCCGATACGGAACCGCCGATGAACCGACAATTTTGGGACCGGGAAGTTCGCGTTGTTTTGTTCGCGGGACAAACATTTAGTGAAAGACTTCACTTTCACTCGCCGGATGGAAATGTGTAAATATCCTTTTTGATAATGAAGAGACCAGTGACATCACATTGGAATTGAAGAGTCAGCATTCAACTGGGTGCACTTTCGACACTTCACAGCTCCGAGAGCGTGACTCTAGAGGAAGAGGCCCCCTGGGATGGGAGCTCTGTGGCCCCACGGGAGCTACCGTGGGGCCGTTCCTTTTACGTATATGTAGGGCACGGACGCCAAACGTGGACAAGGATTTCTTCGAAATTCGTGACTGATTTGGGCGCGCGCTGTTGGGTGACGTGTTTGGGAAGAAAGCCATAAAAGGCGTGCCGCGGGATCTTCATGAGCATATCTCACCCGTATGTTGTATGCGGCAGTTTTTTTTTCTTCACCCGTGTGATCTTGGAACTGTGATACAAGTGCAAGGTACGGTGTGGACAAAAATCGGTTCGATAATTTGGATTTTGATTTTCTCTTATTCATGTTGGCTTTAATGTCCAGAATTGGCTGGAATGTCAGATCTGCCCTACCATTAAAAGAAGTATTTTTTTTCTCTTAAAGAACTGTGAACGGAACGGAAAGAACTTAAACGGACGGACTGTGCCGTATTGTTTAATCCTATAGCTTAATTATATCGACATAAGTTAAACTTAAATCTAAGCTTCATGGAAGATGCTAGGGGCAGTGGCATTTCCTCCATCCCGAGTTGGCTCGATTTGTTAAAGAAGTATTGCGACTGCAAAATAAATATCAGAATTTTTAGTCACATCGACTGTTAAAGACATTTTATTAGCTTGGATTGAATGGGGAACTCTTTTATGTATGAATATATTTGGACGAACGAGACGAGTAACACTAATATGCTCAGCTCTTCATGCAATATTTATGCTTTAACTATGGGCGATAGTATACAATCTCGTCAATTAGTATATAAGCTTTTAATTATGTGGTTTATCCCTCGAATAATTTTCCAATGTCTTGGTTCTAATCTCCAAATATCACTGAACGCAAATCGCCGGGATCGGTTGTCGAAGCCGATGCTTTGACAATCGCAGATACCTTTTGTCGGGGTTGCTTCCCGGCTCACTGTGATCCCTTCGAGGAGGTTGGTTGACGTTGCGTCGAAACTCCACGGGAGGTGACCCGCAAAAAAGTGCAACCCCAAAAGAGGTGGCGCAATCCAAGCAACCGCCCAACAATGGGGGGAATTGGGCAACCCAGAAAGTTCACCCCGAAAAGTTGCGCTGATGCAAAAGATGGTTCCGAACAAAGTTCGCAGGAAAACTGCAACTCCGGGGCACCGGAGTTGAAGGTGGCCGCGAGGATCGTAAAAGGACGACGGTGGCGGCGGCGGCGGTGGCGATGAGGTGCGCATAATTTATGCCCAGCCCCGTACGGACCCACCCAAGGTTGGGCACCCGTTGCTCCTTGGGCCGTGTGTGATGCGCGTCATGCTTTTGGCAGCAGTCATTCACGCCACGCTGTCATGCTGAGATCCTGCTCGCTGAAGACAGAGAGAGAGAGAGAGAGCGAGTGAGTGAGGCGCAGTGTCCGCCGAAACGGGGTGTCTGCTCTGACGGATGGATGAGCGGCTGGAAGCATCGCCAGCATAAGAAAGCCGCGCAGACTTTGTAGATGGATGCGTCGTCGTCCTCGTTGTTTTTGCGTTGTTTCACATTTCGTTGCCTGCTTTAATCGTGGCCGTGATGTTTCGCTGTTTTTGGAGGGCCCCACACGCGACAATGGGTACGCAAATCGCGTGACGTTGGCTGGGAGCAAAATGCATAAACCGAGTCTCTCGAGTGAATCCCAATAAACCGTAGGTGACACATATCGCCCCAGAGGATGGGCGCTAGTTGCGGAAGCTTTGGAGCGAGTACCTCCATTCCGCAGCCAGTCGGAGCCGACTGGGCCAACATTATGCTGCGCGTTTCAACCTCCGGTAGCTCCGGCGGCCAAACGGCACACAGTAGCGCACAGCTGGCTGGCCAGGAGAGGACACCGAGCATGGGGGGGGGTGCGGAGATTGGGTGCACGCAACCCGCAACCACTGCGCATGCTGCGCCGGGCGATGAGTGCAGAAAGCATGCTGGGCACACATAAATTAACATTTTTGATTAAATACAGCAACGCAATTTATGCACGAAACACGGGCCCAAGGGCCCAGTGATGTTGCTGCTGGTGTTGTTCGCAATGCTTTGAGATTTATTTTCTCTCTCTCTCTCTCTCGAGTTCTCTGTCTCTCTCTCTCTCTCTGTCGATCGCTTGTTTGGGTGCCTTCCGATGGCCATTTTGCAACTTTCGATCGTTGTAGAAACGCAACGAGAAACTTAATCTGCCTTACTGGTTTGAGAGGTTTGTCTATAAAATTGCCAAACTGTTGTCTGAGCTGCGGCTGCGATTTTGTTTCTTCAAAATAAAGGAGGTTTTCTGGCAAATGGAAGCTACTTTCTCCTTCCGCGCCACGAGCATTGTTACATTGTTGCACCTACAATCTAGCGCAGTCCATAAAAGTTCCACAACACAATAAAAGGAAATCAATTTCAGAGAACACCGCCCCGTGGCTGAAAGGATTTTCTATCGGGAGTCCTGTCACCCTGCCGGGCCGGGAACGATGCAAATGAACTTTTTACCCTTTGGCTTGGACGCGTCTTGCGTGCCTTCGCGCGGGCTGATTCGGGGAGGACATGTGGGCCACACATACACACGCACTTGATGCGGACAGGACTCGCCAGAACCTTCCGCCTGGTGGGTCACTAGCGGACATAGTTTGATCGATAGAATCGTGAGGACCCCAACATTGTCTTGGCTGAAAGTGTTGGTGCTATAAATCGTAGCCGCTTCGAATGCACCACCCCCGGCCACCCAACCACCCACCCACTAGCATCCGTTTGGGGCAAAGAAACTCGAAAGAGGTGCGCGCCGTGGTGTTAATGAAATCATTATCGGTTCTTCGCGTGTTTTCTCGCGCAACACACGCAACGCAAGCGGAGTGCACCGGTACTGCACCGCATCCTTATCACCGTCGGGACACGGACTGTGACAGCCGACACTCGGTGCATCTCTCTCCCGCTCTCTCTCCCACGCTCTCTCTCTCTCTCTGGTGCCCGGTTTGCTTCGAGAAAATAAAGTAAAATCAATTTTCATCATCTGCAATCGATCTTTTTGCTCTCTCTCTTTTCACCACTACCGGTTTTTCCCCGTATCCGCCACCACCACCACCACACTCGCCGTCGATCACCGGCGGGCACTTGCACTCCGCCGTACTCGGTGGGCCGCACTCTGCCGCCGCCGCCGCCGCCGCTGCTGCTGCCGCTGCCGCTGCCGACGGTGACGCGCATTTCCTGCTAGATAAATTAGAAGACACCGGTCTGCGGGTCAACGGGAAGGGCAAGAAGATGCGCAAGCCGCGCACCATCTACAGCTCCCTGCAGCTGCAGCAGCTTAACCGAAGATTTCAACGCACCCAGTACCTGGCGCTACCGGAGCGGGCCGAGCTCGCCGCCAGCCTCGGGCTGACGCAAACACAGGTGAGTGACGGCGAAAACCCGGTTGATGGTTGTCGCGATCGAAGTCGCGGCGAAAGTTTCACGGCTCTTAGCATCTGTCTTAAAAAAAACAGTCGATCTCAGCAGTCGATGGCGACGATTGGTGGTTACCGAAAGGACTGTCGATCGATCGATCAGCAGCACAAGGAGGAAGCCTTTCTAGCCTTTATTATGATATATTCTATCTATGATTTATCTGGGCTTTTCCTTTTCCAACCAAAAAGTCCTGTCATTTGATCTTTTTTTTTTTATTCCTTAAAAACATTTTGGATGATTTATTTATCCATCAACCCTTGACAAGCTTGTTTCTGTTCTTTCCCTATTTCATTTGTTCGGTCGGTACATTTTGCATTAAAGCATTGGCAGTAGTATTATTTATGCTAAATACCTTTCTTAATTCTAACTTGCGTTCGTCCGCGTTAGTGAATTTATTAGTTGTTGTTTGGATTTATTTTCATTTTCTTTGGATTAGAAACGTTTTATTGCATCAAGTTTATGCTTTCTTCTATCTTAGTTGTTTATTCGCTATAAATTTAACATTAAATCTTTTATGAGTCAATACGCATCAAGAACAAATAGAAAATATTGATTTGAGTTCATTGGCTGTCAATCGATCGACCGAGCAGCACAGAGAAGCATCTTTTGTTTGACAGCCCTGTGTCTACGTACGGGAGTTATCTTTTGGGTTTTTCCTTTTCTAAACAAAAAGTCCGACCAATTTACTTGTCTTTCACTGTTTTTTTAACAAATTCAATCTGTCGAGCTTGTTACTGTTCTTTCAAGCATTTGTTTTGTCCTTCACATTCGGGTTTTATTAATTTGGTTGGGCAACTTTTAATAATGTTGTTTTTAACGCCTTTATTCGCTCCATTTTGCATTCAAGCGTTGGCAGCAGTAATGCTTAAATTAAATCTTTCTTAATTCTAACTGAGGTTCTTGCACGTTAGTTGATTTGTTACTTGTTGTTCCGATTTGTTTTCATTTTCTTTTCATTATAAATGTTTTACTGTATCGTGCTTATGCTTTCTTCTACCTTGTTTTTCTATTTTCTCGAAATTTAAGATTGAATTAGTTGTTTGCAAAAACAATCCAACACCTTCTGATTTAATACGCACCCATAACAAACAGAAGAGATTGATTTAAGTCCATTGGCTGTCAGTCGGCAATGGAAACTAATAACAAAGGAGGGCACGTCCAATCACCCAGTTCCAGTTCCAGCCCTTTTCCGCTGCTGTTTGTGGCCAAAATTCTTTATTAGATTTATTAGGCAAATTATGGAACCGGAAACACGGCACATTACGTCGCCGTCGGTCATCGACGTATCGACATAATATGGCCAATTTGCGGCGGCCCGAAGCCGAAAAAGTTTACCGACCCGCCGCCAGGACCACCGCACAATATTTGGTAACCCAATTTTCTCACCACCCTGCGGGGCAGGCAACAGGGACACACGCCATCGCTGCAACACTTGCTGGTTTTCCATTGTTTTTTTTCGTCCGTCCGTTGTTGTTTGAAAAGTTTTTCAAACCTTTCCTGGGGGTCCTTCCCGGACAGGACCTTTCGATGTTTGTCTGTTTCAACAACGGACCCGCTCTCGATTACCCAGTGCCGCCGTTGGGTCCGTGTGGTGGAAACTTTTCCATTTCCAATTGGCAAACCATCCCGCACCCTCCCCGGCTGTTTCCAGCTCCACCCTCCGGGTCGTTGTGTTTTCTTTGATTGACAATGGAAAGGGGAAAAAAACGACGACGACTCCCGGGTGCCATTCTGGAGGCTCGAGCCGTTCCGGCAAACCGTCAAGTGCCGGTGCGATGGGCCCCCGCTCCGCTGGGAAAACCCGTTCGCTACCCATCCGTCCACCCGTCCATCAGCGGCCGTCGGAACGGATTGGCTTTTTTCCCAGCACGCCACCCGCCCGGGGGTCATGGCAATCGATTTTGAAAAACCAATCACCGGCCAAATCGGCTCCCGGGGGCCGCCCGACAGCCGTTCGCCTTGTGGTCGGAAGTGAACCCAGGATTTAGGCCCCTCCCGGGGTGGGGTTCAAACGGAAAGCTTGACTTTTGCGCCATGAATATAACATGATACTTCGGCTCCGAGCCACTTCAGGGCCCTTGGTTTCCGGAACCTTTCTGGTTTTTGGGCACCACGTTTTTGGGGGGTCCTGGACGAGTCCTTCCGTGATTGAAACCTCAGGGTGCAACAGGGAGTTCAGTTCCCGAGCCGAGGGCGTGTAAATCGTTCGTTTGTTCGGTTTCGGTGTTCTCGCCTTGGCCCCGGGCTTTGATTTTGACATCGACCGAACGATAGAAGAGACGTCTAATGGAGGCAGGAGGGCACAGTTCTGAAGCACACCCACCCGCGGCAGCAGCCGTTTGCGGTGGTCGAGGCAAATTGAATTAACGCAACATAACCGAAAAAGAGAACAAACAAGCATAAACTATGAAAAGAAATACCTCTCACGCCCACTATCAATAAAATCGGAATCGGAAAACAAAGGAAGACATGTCCGCCCGCTAACTGGCCTCGTCGCCCTCACCCGGAACACAGCCCCAGCAGTGGAGCTTCGCGGGTCGCAAACCGGTCGCTTCTCGATCCCGGGGACCATGCGAAAGGGCGCAAAAAAGGAAGCTTTCGAAACGAACGAAGGGTGGCCCCGCGGTAGTATCAACAAAAGTGGGCACATCACCACCATCTTCGCCATCAGCAGCAGCATCATCCGCATCATCATCATCATCATCGTCATGATCACAACTGGTTGACTGGCAAGGGAAACAACCGAGCGGGCACCCAGCGGGCTTTCGCGCAGTTTGGAAATTTGAATAATCATCGCATGAGGTTGGGTTTCTTGTTTTTGGTGTGTTTTGTTTGGCTCGCTGGCTGGCTGCGTTGTGTTGTACCATTTGTTTTACAATTGTGTGTCGGCCTCAGGTCTCAGCCATCGGCCATGTGAGATTGCGCCACGTTGGCGAACACAATCGATCGCGCGTTGGGGGTTCGGGGATGGCGCCCAAAGAACCGTTTGTTGTTATTCATTTCTTTATTGTTTAAAAAAGGGCAAAAGAATGTTTTTAACAGTCAAATAATTAAAATTATTATGAGAAGTTGGGTTAGAGAGGCCCTGGCTTAAAATCTTGAACGATGAGTAACAACACGCATATCCGTCTCGCGAATGGCGTGGATCGGCCATTTTGGACCCAAGACCAAGCAGTCCGGACACTTCGCTCTTGTCCTTAGCCCTCGGTGACATCATAAATTGTGAGTGTCACCATCGACACGGAAACCGGCTTCTTGTGTTTCAACGTTTGCGTTGTCCTTGCTTGCGTTTGGCTCGCGTCGAAGAAACAATGAACTCAGTGGCTGAGGGGAGATCATGATAAATTGTGCCGCGGCTGTGTGACTGTGTGCGTGTTCGTGGATAATTTATGATACCCCAACGGGTCCAAACGGTGGCCGTTTACGTTGTCAACCACAGTCATAAAGCGACGGGGGCGACGGCCACTATCCTTTCGGGCGTTTGGGGTGCACCACGAATCCATCTTTCGATTCATGCACGGATAGTGCGTGGGGGCCGGTGATTCCCCACGCTTCCGTACCGTTCCGTGGACCGGCATCGAATCGGATTCCCGTCGGGGTTTCTCGGATGTCGCCCGACTTGGGTTTAAATTAATTTAAATTAATGGTCGATATAAAGCTGCCACTGGACACGTCGCTGGGCGAATGGATTGAAGCGATGGTGAGTGAAGCGTGGGCCTTTCAGTGTTCGGTTCGTCGCCGTTCGTCCCACGCCGCGCCCCAGAAATGGGGAATCGCTCGATGGGGATGGGGTTTAATGGCAATGGAAGAGTTCGCTGGCTGGGGTTGGCTTTGGTGACAGTTTTCGTTCGTCTGTCCTCGTGGCTGGTGTGTCGGCTCAGTTGGTGTGTTGGTGTGGACTACACAATCGAAGGGAGCGCCATTTTGTTAAGCCGTTCCGCTTTCGTTTCTTTGGCTTCACATCAAACGCCTAGCCTAGAGTCTCATTTTCGATTGCTGACAACGATTCATGTTTGTATTAAATTTTTGTGATTGATCTTTTATTAATAAGATGAAAATAATATGATGGGCCATGGTCAGATTATTGTTTGAGTTATAGAAAGTATAGTATACTGGGGCGATTTGAAGTAGTAATTGTATTCAGTAAGCATTACCGTTTTGTATCAAAACTATTATTAGATGCTACATGTGGCCTTTAAAGTAGTTTCATCAGTTTTATCGCGACTGTCTGCGAATTACTTAATTAATTTTAATTTTTAATTAGTTAATTAGTTAATTTTTAATGTATTTATCATAAACAAATGCGTAAAGCTCTGTTTATGACGTGGTTGACAGCCACAGGAACTTCGCCGCGAAAACGCCGGGGGATGTTTAAAAAGTAGATATAGGACCATCGAGACGCCCGAAACGGCCTTTTTCTTCTGTATTTTAGAGACAAAAGAAGCATCAAGCTCTATGTCTCTATAAGGATAATAAAAACAACAATTTTCTATCGAACCTTTAGCAAGAACAATGAAAGTAACTTTTTCGTCCTTCCAGGCCATTCCAGAAAATACGAGAAAATTTAATTCGATGCTAAACCATGGTTAAAAAAAAATTAGGTCATTTTTAATAACCCTAAAGAATAATCCACCTAAAGAAACATAAAAAATAAAGGTTTCGAACTATGCTTGCGATGGTGCTGCTTCGATCCTCAAATAGACCTTATGACCCTTAAGAAAGCCCACGCAGACTTTTATAGTGAAGCAGATTTGGATTTTCCACAGTAGGTTAGTTAAGTTGCGAACTTTTATAGGCATTTTTAGACACAATCCAGATGTAGTTCTTGCTATCGAACTTAGCACTGTTGGGTCCCCGCTGGGGACGGACAAACTTTCGCCTTCAATTTCGTTGGTATCCCCAGCCCCATAAGTCCGCGTCCGGCTAACTCAGACATTAGACGTTAGTTTGCAAACTGGTAGCGCCCCGCGGTAGATAATGCGGAAAACCAACATAATTTGCCCTCTCCCACGGCCACAATGTTCCACCTGCAGCCATTTGGGGAATGCGTTTGCAGCACCAACAGTCCACGGCTCTCGGCGGGGCGGCTCGGCGAAGAAAGCCACAGCACGTGAAAAGAAATTCCAACCTGGGAGTGCCTGGCGGTGGGCGATAATTTCATACTCAGCATCAGCAGCAACAACGCGCCGAGCCGCCATCACTCAACACAACTCTTTCATCAGCCACAGAGGCCCCGGGCGGGCAGAGGCTGGTTTTGGGGGCCCCATTTGGCAAACCAGCTGTGAGCTGGGAGGCTCACAAACACACTCAAAGTCAAAGCCAATCAGCAACAACGACGACGAGGTGATGAAATGTGGGTGCCACGGAAACCCAGCACCCAATAGGGGAAAAAAAATCCTACAATTACGATCATTACAATTATCAACGACGGCAGAAGTGTATTATGCTCGCTCTCTCTCTCTCTCCGATCGATCGACAGCTGCGTGTGAGTGATGGCCGGGCAGTACAACCCCTTTTTGCGCCCCGTTTAAGTATTATTGATTGGTTGGTTGACGACCTCCCCCGACGCCGACGACGGGGACTTCAGAAGTTATCATTTGGTGCTGCTGCCCAATAATATAGAAACGGGCGCAGTGGGGTAGATCACCCACCCTGTCGGGGGGTGGCCCCAATCGAGGAGTGCCACAAGTGACAAATTAGCACCCATGTCACTAGGACCCCCAGGACAGACACCCGAGCGAGTTGCGCCAAATACACACTCTTACTGCTACTGCCCCGGTGTCCTGCCTAGTGTCCTTCGGGTGGCCGGCGGGTGGTCATTGTCGTCGAGTTCCATTATTCATGCGACAGGTTGTTCGGCAGCAAATTATAATTCAATTTGCAATCCCCGCTCTGTGATCCCTGGCTCACCCGGCTGGGGGGATGGGCTAGGGTCCCCAACACTTTTGGGTAATCGCTTCGAAATTCCTGCTCCGGATCGAGGATGGAATCGTGGTTCCACCAGAAGCGCACGAGTGAGTGAGAGAGCGAGAGACGGTGCTGTGTCGCGTTTTATATTGCGTGTAATTGCGCCGATGTCGATTACCGGTGCGCGGTTCACAATTAGTGACGCTCCGGGCACAGGTGTCCTGCGAGCCTGCACCGGAGTCCTTTTGATCCACTCACACAGCTGCACATTTTGGCAGCGCGGAATGCGTGTAGCGCGCGCGAGCAGTTTATTAACGGCACGCTCTGTATGATAATGAACTGGCCTCTGGTCACTGGCCGCTTTTTGTGTTTGGTTCGTCTTCGACAGCAACAGCAATTGTGCCAGGCGCTGGACAACAACAAATTGTAACAGTGTGCGATATTGGCCGCGTAATGGACGTCTTTACGATACTGCGAATGAGAAGTAGTCGCGCAGTGTAATGGAAAGAAATGCCGAAGACCGGGAGGGCTTTTCCTGAAGGATGTTTATTCATTCATCAACATTAATTTGCTACCCATTATTTCGAGTAATCCCTTTTGGGTGTAGAGCACTTCCTTGTGTCTAGGCTTCGGGTGCGGATGTAATTGTTTTACAATGTTTGCGTCATGGCCCTGCAGCTTGCTAATAGATTCATCACCAACCTGTCGCTTTAGTAATGAGAAGGCGAAGAAACTGACTGGTGACAGAATTGGAGAAGGGAAATAGTTTTCATCTCTCGTATAGATATATTGGGTTATGGAAAAAGAAAACGATTATTTTTGCGTGAATTTCAAAACTGTATTGAAGCTGTTCCAATTTGCATCAGATATGCACCGTTTTGTTGCATAATTTTTTGCCATTTCAAATGTAGCATAAACTCTATTAATGGGTTATCACAGTCTTCTCTTGGCCCTTAATTTCTTTTGGCTCAGGAACAATAGAGACAACTCGACAATTCGACAATTCGACAATAGAGACCTGAGTTTAGTGGTTGGACATACCGAAGCAACTTATAATAAATGATTCCTTGCAAGTCCCGCCGTACTGAGTATAAACTATAAAATGTGATCCATTTCTAATCCTTTGCTAAGAATTCGCCGTTGAAAATTCAATCGATCAACTTTTTTCTGTTAATTGGTTTGGCACCCAAACATCGAGCTACTTTTCGGATCCTGCGCAAATGGCTTAAAACTGTTTAATGGTTAATCTTTAGCTCCTGGGCGATGGTTCCACTACTAACATGCCGATCAGTTTTGATTATTTCTGTGGTTTTATCGACATTTTCGATAACGGGTCTGCATGTGTGAGGTGCATCTTTAACAGCATAAATATCGAATTTTCTTTTAGTTGACTTCCATAAGTAACACCCTTGAAACTTACAAATGAAAGGAACAAACAAAAAACAGCTAAAGCAATTTTTAAGTGTGATGTTAGGGAACTGAATGAAACTGAATGATCAATACTATACGAGATATCGATCACTAAAGCCATTTACCGAGAAAAGAATGGATTTCTTTTTCCCCAACCCAATATGTATGGTCCTGAAATGTGTGTAAAGTTTTCATATAACATGCAGCCTTGGTTGAGGTTTTCATCGACCCATCAGCGAACCAGTATATTGGATTATTAGCTGAAGCTTTATTAAAGTCTGGGAAGTGACTGAGATATAAAAAGATAGAAAAATTAGGTGAATTTAGCATGTCCGCAGAAGCACTCGACTTAGGTTAGCCTTGGTTGTGTCTGTTTTCAACTAAAACGTGGAGCCTCTTTCGAACCACATCCTCTGGGCATAGTCCTGGGCTTGCTTGACTTGCAATTGGACCCTTGGAATTGAACAAGATTCGCTACCAATAGCAGTTAGAAACAAAGCAACAATGTAGAACGATCGAACGGTGCTCCCAGCATTCGCTCGATCGCTGATCGATTAATGGCGGCTTGCGTCATCTAGGGTTGACTGTAGCGAATACCCGATCCACGATCTCATTACTCACTCGCAGGTCTAGCTTTCTGCCCTGCCGACTCAGAACTTACTCATCCAATTTTTCCCGCGAATCCAGGGCGCAAACGTAATCCCGCATTCCAGCCCCGCGGCATCGGCGGCTGCATTGGTAATTGCGTGGCGCGGGTTTCTTGCATAAAGTAACCTGCGGGCTGGAAAATGTCATCCCCGTAGCCGTAGAATGTGACATTTGTTTGTCGGATTTCTCGGAACATTGTCACACACTGTCCGCTACTGTGCCACGGGCCCTCGTTAGTCATGGGGCCGCCGCGCATAGAGCCGAGGTCCTAGACATACCTCTGGCGTGCGTGGTGCGTCTGGCATCAAATGTCACCTTCGATTGGGCTCGTTGCAATGCAGTAGAAAAAAAAACGGAACGGCCACCTCCTAACGCTTGGTGCGTCAAAGTCAAGGCGGAGGACCGTGTTCAGCGTCCAGCTGGCCATCTGAGCTGGCCTGGCTGGCCTTTTCTCGGGAGCCGGACCTTCGACGACAGACAGGCGGTGGGCACGGTATCTTCAAGCCACCAGGCTTCACCTCTCGGTGAAGCCTTGGGGGAAGGCGCTCGCGAAGTACCCGGCGCTGCGGCTGCCGAACTGTTGAAAAATCAATTTATCATCGAATATAATTGCTTCAATTATTGTGCTATGTTGGTGCGTGTTTTCTTCTGCCTCTTCTGTTGCTTGTTGGCCGTCCTTCTGCTGGCCGTCTCTCGCTTGTTGTTTGCTCTCCTCACCCGATCCGGCTCCGTGTGACGTGCGTGTGCGGCAGAATAGTGGCGACTCCGCTGCTTGACCGCCAAAAGCCGCCGGACGGCCGGACATTCCTCTGCGTTGGCCGTCCTCCGGCCAATGTTAGGTGGCTGTCGGTGTTCGCCTCCGTTTCGCCTCCGTTGGTAGTCAATCAACTTCGACTGGTATCCTGTCCCTAGGTCGCAAATCCACGGTTCGTTCGGATCCCCTCTTGCGTATCGCGTACGGAACGCGAAGGGACAGACCCTTCGTGCTGTAACTCAATCACGAACATATGTTCCGCGTCGTTTTGCATTACAGCCCAATCATGAGGCGGCACGCCGTCCGGTGTCAGGTGGCCGTCTGCCAGGGGTTGCGAATTCTTGCCAGCATCCTTTCCGGGGAGGTGTACGTCAGGATCACCAGCAGCACGACGGGGGGCCGCCTCGTTCACTAATCGGGGGTGAAATTGGAACAATTTTTCATCTAATTAACCGCAAGGTCCCGCCGAGTGTGGGGTGAAACAGGACGTCTTCTGTGGTGTCCACTTGCAGCCTGGAAAAACGAACCGCTCGTGGCCGGGTCGGACGGACCGGACCGGACGGGTTACTAATTGGTTTAGGGTTAAATCCCCTTAATTAGATGCACACAGGATTCAGGATTCGCGCGGCTCAGCCAATCCCATCGGCTCTGAAAGCTGTTCACTAGTTCCGATGACACAGCGACTTTTCCGCCACTTTTCACCGCTGACCCCGACCTGTTGGCCACTCTCTCTCTCTCTCTCGCTCTCCGTCTTTTGGACTTTCGGCTTCTCCCGCGAGTGGAGTTGAATGGAAAGCAAATGTCGGACTCTCTCAGCGCGGCCCCTTGGGGGCGCGCGATGCACGTCTTTGTTGTCATGCAAGATTGTTTTCTCGGCCCGGCCCCGGTTCTCAGGCTGCTACATGAGGGTTCGCATGCTGCTGAATCATCGCCAGCGCGCCGGCAGCGAAAAAACAGTTCACACGCCAGTTGCATGTCCGACATGTCCCGGCATGTGAAAATGTTGCTGTCGATAGCGCGAAAAGAAACAAACCGAGCCAGCATTCAAAAATGGCCAACGTTCTGGGAGCCCACTGGTCCCCCTACAACCCCACCCCGTCCCAGCCTGTTTGAAGCAACATCCATCTTTTTGCTGGCGCGAAGTTATGCAAACCACGCGCGCGCCCGATCCCGGTGCCTTTCGTCCTTTGATGTGCGATTTTTACGACTTCCGTTTAATGACGGTGGTTTCGGGGTGCCGATCCGTGTCTCATTTGTCCGGCCGCCCGCCGAGAGTTGAGATTTGAGCCTAAACTGGTGCCGCGAACATAATGCCGGAGCGACCCCATGCTGTGCCTCTGTCCATAGTGGGCCTTTCGGCGGCGTGGTTGTGACCTAACGTGGATCAACAATGCCCACCGGGGGGTCGATCGTACTTTTGTTGTTTCACCGGGTGCGGGACCCCGCGAAGATCGAAGCGAAATTGGTTGATTTTATGGAGGCCACCTGAACCCTTTTCTTCCTTCTCGGTGTGGTTCGGGATCGGTGCCGCTCATCAGCCGTATGGCGTCCTACGGTCGGGCTGGTCAACGGAGCGTTCGCGTTCGCTATTTGCCTTATGCTGCTAAAGGCAGGCGATCACGTGTTGAAGGCCAAACCGGGGGCTCTTTTCGGCGCAAATTGATCCGCTCGGGCACGCGGCCCGAAAGAATGCTTAGTTTAACTTCATCACTTCACACACGTGTTGGCTCCAATCATTTAATCTCAAATCCATCATTTTTTAAAATTTATTACATTAAAATGATTGAAATTAGTTCAATATGGACAAAAAGAGTGACAAGAAATTGTTTTCTTAGCAAATTGAAATCGGTTGGCTCTGTCTATTGATGACTGGAAACAAATATTACCCAGAGGAAAATATTGAAAAAAGGATTAGAAACAGTGCCTTGTGGTTTGTCCGCTTCATTTATCTGCCGTTTATAATTATTGGAACTTGACGACACCTTCTTTCAACAATTTTCAGCAAGCAACCAATCTTTATAGCATTTTTCCTAAATTTTGTTCAATTATTTTCAATCAATGATTCGTTTGTGGCGCCTGGGTTTGACATATTTAATACGGCAATTGAATTGGCTTAAGTGAATCTCGATACTATTGTGGAGAAAAAAGCCCTAGGAAAAATTTGCGCCGGTTTGCGTAGAAAAGAATAAGAAAATGTGATGCAAAAACATCACACTATATTTTCGGCATCAATTGACACATTACTTTTGTGATGTCCAAAGGGTCACTCAAAATAGATTAACACTGATCTTTTTGATATTCGAACAATGTCACCAAATCTTGGACTGTCAATCGACGATTTTGGAGCATCAATTCTATGAGTTTTATTGACATGTAGCTCATCGGTTGATGTTGATGGTCGCTCTGCTCGTTTCAACGCTTACCCGACCCTCTTTGAACGCCTTTTACCCCTTATAAACCGTTGTTTTGAATGGGGCTTACCGTGTACATTTTGTAACATTTTGCACACAACATTTGATGGAACTGCATTGCTGAATAGTTTCAGACATTATGAGAAACGAAGAATTCACTTTTAACTGTTCACAAAAGGAAAACATTTATCCCTATCAGAATCGCAAACAATTTCAAAATCTAAATTCCTGTAACTTTTTGGCCAGTGGACTTTTTTTGGACTTTTTGGAATTACAATAACAAGCAGTCCCGATGCCGATAAATAGAGCCTCGTCCTGTTAGCGCCCAAACAAGAACACGGCCACACCAAAGGTTAACAAAATGTTTAACAAACACCTCCGACAGGACCTTTGCATGTCTTCATCGCCACCGCCGCCAACCATATCGCCTACCATATCGCCACCGATTTCCGCTTGGATGCAAATCGACCCGAAAAAAAGGGGTCAACCGAACTAACCGGGGGTCGGCCCGAAAAATCGATTAAAATCAATTGAATTCAATTATGCTGCACCCTCCTGGGCTCCTGCTCAAGTGCGCCTGTGGAAACGGGTTGAAACACAAACCCCGGGGGTCCGTCGGCTCGAAGGACTCTCCGACGGCAGGCTGGCTGGCTGGCTGGTTGGCGATGGCACAGGGTCGTAAAAAAAACTGGCTGAAACTCTTCCGCGTAGGACGCGGACAATTGAGCTGTAATAAATTTAATTAGCTTCGCTCGTTATGATTTACGGCACGGCACGGGGCACAGCGTTTGGACCATCTCGGGCTGCGCTGCCCGAGCCCCGGACCGGAAGTTGCGTTTAGAGGGACACTCGCGACGGCGGCCGGGCAGCTGATGCAGCCGCGAGGGCACCCCCATCAAGGGGCCCGTTGCCTGCCTACTGAAATAGAACACATTAATTGACATGCTGGCGGCTGGCGGCGGCCGGAGAGCCATGGATATGGCTGAAGCCGTAGCCGGTGTCCCGGTCAATCCGGTCCGCGGGCGGGCGTAAATCGACTTTAACGCACAATATTGTCTAATTAGCTCATTTATATACACAAACACTTGGCTCTGGGCTCGGGCTCGGCTCGCTGCATTAGCATATTAATCACCGATTAAGGGCGGGAGCTGACACGAACCCCGGCCGGGCCGGCTGATAGTGAACCAATTTTTTCCGCTCGTTTTCTCCGTGGAGCCGGCGATGGAGCCTACCCGACCGGGGCGGATTGAATCCGTTTCACTGCACACCGTGCTCGAGGTGCAAAATGTGGATCAAAATGGCCACCAATGGGTCTCGGTTTTGCAAGTCAAGGGCAGCACGCAAAATTGTCCCGACCGTACGCTGTGCGTATCGAAACGTAGGGCAGAGCTCACGGGACTCGATGGACGAAAACATCCAGAAGCTCTTCAAGAAGCTTGATAAATGAGGCCCTCTGACACTCCGGCCGGTAATGGGATGCGCGCGAAACCACGCGCGGCCACCAATCGAAGCTGTCAATCGGCGTGGCCTCTAATCCGGCTGTACGGGTTTCTCGCGCCCTAATCTACGTTAATTAAATTTCCTTCGGGTTCCTTGTGGATCCCCGCCCGATGCTTCACTTCACTGTGTCTGCCGAAGCCCGTCCACAATGATGGTCGCCTTCGCCTTTTCAGCGATCCATTCATCCGATCCGCTGCCGGACAAGGAGCCCGAAAAGGCCCCGAGAAGTAGCCCGGAGCCGAAGCCGGACAGCGGGATTTGGGTGTCAATCATAATCATGTAGTGGGCTTAATTTCATTATTCACACCGGCCAGCCAGTCAGCCTGGGATCCACGATCGATCCTGTTGGGGCCCATCAGGATTTGGACGGCGTCGGCCGAAGCATCATCGGTACGCTCTGTCCTCCTGACCACTTGACGGACTCACCAAGATGAAACCATCAACCCCATCAATGGGCCGGTTGTCCGCGGCGATGAGTTGGCACAATGAGGTTGTCCCGGGCTCTTCCAGGAACTGGCGGCAAAGAACCTGTAGCGCACTGCCAGACGGGCCGGGCACTTGACGGGGCCAGAGAACAACCTTGGCCCGGCTGTCGCCTCCCGAACGGGTGAAACAATGAAACACAGCCGGGACAGCTCCTTCTTCAAACGCTTCCAAACGATGTGCCTGTTACGCGTAAGGATCATCGCCACACGGTTGAGCGGTGCGCCGGTTTCTTGATCGATCACCTCGGCGTCGTCGTCGAGGCCCCGCGGAGGTGAAGGACCCACGGCTCGTAATAACCTAACCTCAATCAGCAGCCCGCCCGAAAGGTAAACAAATAATGCACGGATGAAATATTTGCTCATTTTCGGCCAACCCCGCGGTTCGGTTCCGGACCGAGCCCGAAGTCGTGATCCTGATCCTCTGCGCCTTAATCGCGCCCCGGTGCAAAAGCAAAGAGCAACGCCCCAAACTGCACGTCTGCGCGTATGTGTGTGTTTTGGGGCGAAATTCATTTGGGTAATGATTTATGGACCGAGTGCCAACACCTTGTAACGGTCGCCCGCCAAGATCTCGCAGTGCTTCCCGTAGGTCGCTGGCTGTTGGCAAGATCTACCGAGGCCGGGGCTTAATGACACGCTCCGAGTAATGATCGCACGCGCTCTGTTCTGATCGTTCTGAATTAAAAAGTATAAAACTGACATTTCAGCCACCTGACTGACCGATGGCCGATTTATTCACAGACATTCCTCGCGCGCCGTCGGGTGACATTTCTATCGGTTCCGTCGGTACAAGCGTCTTCGCGACTTGCTCCGGCTCCGACTTCGCCTCACAGCCCACGCGAATTCCGACCCAGCCCAGACCCTGACTTCAAGGCCGCTCCACGAGCCGACGTTGGCCGCCGGCGGTGGCTTGCCGGAGTTCGGAGAATTTTCTAAAACATTTCCAAAAACCCAACGCTGCCCCGAAGGGCAGGGCCCCTTTGGAACCGTGTTATCCGTTTTTCCGTTCGCCCTTTCCGTGCGGTGGCCGTAAAACCGCTGCACCTTTGGATGAAGACCACGACCAATGTTTGTGGCCGCCGATGGGCGGGCCGGCCGGTTGATGAGAAACGGTGGATTTTATGCTCCGGCCCGCGCTTCCCGTCAAAAAGACCGACCGCGTCCACTCGTCACGGAAATGCGCCGAAATGCGTCCGGAGGTCCTTTCGGTTAACGCCAGTTAACGAACTGGACCTCAGAAAAGTGGTGGTGCTACTTAATGCAATTAGCGTTGTCGTCGGATTTTGCATCGAAATGAGCTTTTCGGTTTCTGGTTCTTAAATTATTTCCCAACGCCCGAGTCCCGGGCGCGTAAAACAATAACCGACGCCGACGCCGGGGAAGAGCGTCTGCCGTCTACGGACCCTCCGGGCGCGCAGGATGCAACCGTTCGGCGGGCTCTGCCGGGGACTATTATGACGCCCGCCTACCGGTGGAGGTGTAACGGCCGTTTCGGGCTCGGTCCGAGGAACCCGAGCTTCTTCCGACGGGGACGGGCTTTTTGTCTGACCCGAGTTCCCGGGCACCCCGGTGTGGTCGCCCCCGGACGCCGGAGGGATATATGGAACGGTTTGATTATACTCTTTAAAAGTATTAATAATAATCATTTTCACTTCACTGAGAACGGAACGGAACCACGGAAGTGGCGAGCCGAAAACGGTGTGCCACCGACCGGGGCTGCAGCATAATAATAGTAATAAATGTATTGATTTTTCTTTAATAATATTATCACCTCCTCAGCTAAATGATGTATTGCGAATTAATACAAACACGACACGAGCACGAGCAAGTGCAGCTTGCGATCGTCCCGTGATTCGATCTTCCTTCGCGAGGGTCCCGAGCGGGATGCGTTCTTAGGTGACCGTTCCCACACACAAGCACACATACAAAGAGCGGTGCATTCCGGAGTGTGTGCAGCGTCCGGCCGGTGCATTACTACGCGGCTGGCTGTGAGAAAAGAAATGCAATTTTTTATTGGCCGCTCTTTTTTATGCTTTCGATGGGAGGACACACACAGACATACAAACCCGGTGGAGACGAAAAAGCAGAAGATGCTTTTCTTGGGCGAAAATAATGAAACATTGGAATTGCATTGCGCACCGGTGCGGTGCGCAAATCAACCGCGCGCGCGCGCGCGCGTCCGCGATGAAAAACAATTAAAACCGTATCCTTTTGGTTCATTTTTTTTTCGGGGATGGGGGTTCGGTCACTCGACCCCTGCCGGTGCGTCGTGCGAGGCGAGCCTATCGCCAGCATCGGCATCAGTAACGGCAGCAGCAGCAGCCTCGCCGGTCGTTTGTCGACTGAAAGATCTTATTCTCATTTCACGAAACCGATCCTCCTTATTTTTTGGAGGGACCCCGAACGCGGGGAGAAAAAAACCCTTAGCACCGGAGGGATGCGTGCGGGACGATAGGATGGCTGTGGGAAAGCGGGGAGTGCAAGATCATAAACGGCCCCACCAGCGGGCAACGAGGAGGAGACATCATCGGAACGAATAATCCATACCGTTTAGGGCTGCGCGAAGCTAATGAGAGGAGACGAGTGTGTGGCGCGAGTGAGTGGCGTGGCTGCACAGTGCGGCGATCGTGTTCCGGGACGGAGGCTAATAATGTTTTCAAGCACATCCTTTTCGTTAGCGGGTTTAAGCTTCTTCAAAAGTTAATTTTCGTCTTACAATCGGGAGTCAACATTGTTGATGGATCTCATAAGGGAATAAGGAATAATTAAATGTCTTCTGGTATACTTACAGAAAGTCTTCCTTCAAAGGGTTTCTATGCCCTCGCGCAAAAGCATCTTTTTAACCTCATTTTAGTTTTCGAAGCATTGCGAAGCTACTTGGCAATAGATTAATCGGGGAATAATACATGAGCTGAAAAGTGTTGGTCCTCGTCATCTGATAGTCGATCAGATGGCGATGGCGTTTTGATTCCGAAGTGAAGTGAAGGATCCATGTTTCATCTATTGTCACAAATCGATGCAAAACTTTCGGTTTGTTGCGGGTTAAGCATCAGCAAACCCGAACTGTTTTCATAGTCAAATGCTCATGGAATGTAAATCCAATACGTTTATTTGATTTACAGTGTCAGCTAACTCAAGCCGCTTCACTTTTCGATAATTCAAATCAATTTTGTGGATTATTCTTGTGTTTTCTGGTGATAGTGCTTCATTTGGACGTCCGATTCAGCATCATCGGTGTATCTACGACAACGTTTTAAATCAGCAAACAGAACGTATTACTATTGTTTTTGATTGAGCGGACTCTTTATAAGAAAATTTCCAAGCCATTGCCTTGCTTCTACGGTATTTTTTCGCATCAAAAAGCAGTGTAAAATTTAAACAGAAAATTGTTTTGGGTCCATTGATTTAAAAATTGCCAAAATAATGTCACTCTTATCATAACAACTTACACACTTATGAGTTGAATTTTATGAAATTTTTTGCAGCATTCTTTTGGAGGTTAGTGCTAACTTAAATGCTGTGAATGCAACAAGACTAGCGCTATCTATGTGTTAGGCCCGATACTTTCCAGCCCATGTGTTAATGCAACGCACATAATTTATTTCTTGCCCAAAATCGTTTGATGCAAAATCGTCTTTGAACATCATCATTCCCGTATGGCGACTAATTATTACAGAACAAACATCGTTTAAAAGGATTGCAGTTTTTTTTTGTAAAATATTAATTTGTTTTGCGGCAATCCAGCTTCAGATATAGATGATTTGTTTTCTGCCAACTATTTTTTAAACATAGTGACAGCATTTTTTTTTGACAAGAAAATGCCATCAAAATTGAGCGTTTCGACCGGCTTCAGCCAAGTTTTGAACAGTTGAGCCGCATCTGTATCGGACGGTGCTTGCCGCACTGTGGCACAACTCCTTAGCACGCCAGGACTCGAGCGCTCACTGATCGATCACGGCTCGGCGTTTGTTTTCTTTATTTCGGCTACAGAAAATCGCCTGTTCGGGTCAAGCCAAGCCAAGTCTATTCGGTCAGCCATGTCTTTGGTTTTATGCGTTTTTAGAAGAGCTCTAAAATCACATTTTTACTTTTAACTTTAAACCTTTTATGTCGACCCACAACGGTTTCTTCAAGTGCATAAAAATAAAACAAGGAACACCCGATAAATCCCTCAAGGTGGAACGGGTCGTCAACGAACGGGGCCCCCAAAAGGTTTTATGCTCATCTTCCTGTTTATTTCTTATGCTGCGTTTTTTTTTGCACTGCTCGGCCGGGGCTCTTGCCAGTGCTTCAGGGGCGCGGGAAAATCAGCATCTTGACCTCGTCCACCTCGTCTCTCTCCCTCCCTTGACCACCGCCGGTTGGAGCGGGAGCGGAAGGTTCGCAGAACCATCGTGCCCTCGACGACGGCTCGTTGCAGCCGTTGATAGATTTCGTGAATTTCATTTCAGCTTTCCTTCCTACTTTTTTGCGCCGATCGCTGACCACACGCTTCCCGGGGCTCGGTTTGATGCTTCGACGAGCTCGACCGTTCAGATCGGAGATCGACCCGCGAAACCCAGACCGGACCGGACCGGACCAGAAGGTGTCCGTTTATGTCCGAGTGCTCGCGCCTTTTTGGCCGTCCGACCGCGATGCTAGACCCACCGGGTTCTAATGGCCCGGAGTGATGTCTCTATAGGGTGGGGCCAGTGGGGACGGTTTCTCACGCGCATCGGTCGGATTTGGTCCGGCGTAATCCGCGCCGTTTCGATGGGCTTCCGGTAGCCCGCGCGTCCAGCGAGTCCAGCGGGAGAAAGAATGTTCTAATTGGGCGGCCATAATTTCCACCACCAACGAGTGTGCGCCGCGTTTGCGTGGCTGCACGTGGGACACTGGGATGGCGGCGCACGTGATATCATCCGGCGGTCCGGCTACGAATCGATTTAATTGACGTTTGACATTCCCGTCCGCGGGCCCCCGAATATGGGCAGAGGCGGCTACAGGGGGGCGCCCTCCCCCCGGAGGCCACGGTTGGCGCTTGGCCTGGCACCGGCGCCTCCGTCAGTCGGAATCATAACGCCAGCCGGCTGTTCTTTTTGCGTATAATCAAATTTAATTAATTCACTCTCCTTCTTCGCACTCCGGGCTCCGGGTCCTGGTGTGGCTTTCCGGGGGCTAGAGAAGTAGTTTCGCCCCCCCGATTCTAATGTTTCGGCGCCCGACCGACCGACTGCCGACTGATGACGCCGATGATGATGATGATGATAGGCGAGCGATGATGCGTCGAGAGTCGTTGGCTTAAAAATTCTAATTTATGCGCAACAAGTATTCTCCGCCGGTGGAGTTCATGAGCTACACGCACCCACAGAAAGCCAGACGCCGTCACCACCGCCTCCGTCGCCTCCTCCGCCGCCACACCCATTCATTCATGTCCGCCGGGAGTGCCGGGGTGCTCCGAAACAAGACGGCTATGCTTAAGAAAGCAAACAAAAAGCAAACTTATTCTTCATCCCACCAGAAGTCGGAGAGCATGGACACAGCCAAAATCGAACGTCAAGAAAGGGGGCCGAGTTCCCGAATTTTGCCGGTCTGGAGCCCGCGGCCCGCTCGGAACCGCTCTCCGGCCCGGGTTCTTCGGGGTGACGCCCATCAGAACCCGGGCCGCCGAGGTTTCCCCGTTTTGCCTTTTGGGCTTTCCGACCGACCGACCGACTGGCGACTCCACGTGATCGGTTATCTTCCTGGCCGGGCCCCTGGCTGGTGTGCCGGCTTTTTTTTGCGCTGGCTCTACGTGTGTGCTGGGTCCGCGTCTTATCTCACGGGGTTTTGTGGGTGCGCTTCCAAGAGATGCCCCGGTTTTATGCTACGGTTTTATGCGTTTTAATGTTTTCTTCAGTTTAATTGGCCACAAACGGCGGTTGCATTCTTTGGCAACCGAACCAGGATGTGGTGCGAATTTGGAGCCTCTATTTGGGACACAAATCACCAATCACTTCAAGGACCAGGATCGATGGTTCCCGACTTCTGGCGATCGGCACTGGCCTTAGAGGGCCTTAGATGGCCCCCACGCGGAAATAGGGTTGAGCTGTGCTTTTTGATCTCACGCTCCGTGCGTTCATCGCCCTAATGACCAGGGCCACTCGGGCGGGGGAATTTCCCAAAATTTCAACCCAAAACCCCAAAATTCGATGGCCACCGCAAAAGGCGCATCTTCTGTGCCGAGCGCCGAACCGTGGCAAGAAAAACATTCTAATGACCCTTTTCTTGTCGCGCAGGATGTTGCGCACACACAATAGTGCACCACCAGCCCTGTGGTCCCTTTCCCCGTCACTGTTGGTGACTGTGACCCGGAACGAAGGCTAACGATTGTCAGAATCACGGTTGTCGCGTCGCGCTCAAATGTCATTTTAATACCCGCCCGAAATTTGACATTGTGACCAGGGACGGGACAGGGGACCGGAAGTGCTCTCGGGGCAGCGGTGTGAAAAGTGTGAACCATTCGCGCCGGGCGAAGAAAAAGCGATTAATAATTATATCCGTGGAAAAAAAAGGAAAAACATGTCCCCACCCGCGGGTGGCTCATATTTATTCGCTCGACAGAGTTTTCTGAATAATGGCTGTGCCTCGGGTATGTATGTATGCGTGTGTTTGATGGTGCACCGTGTCACG
This sequence comes from Anopheles bellator, assembly GCF_943735745.2. Taxonomy (NCBI): domain Eukaryota; kingdom Metazoa; phylum Arthropoda; class Insecta; order Diptera; family Culicidae; genus Anopheles; species Anopheles bellator. Next base: position 40,655,735 of record NC_071285.1, read on the forward strand.
CGGTGATGATCACGATCGTCCACCTCGAACCTTCGGCGCAGCTTCCATCACCCAGCCCGCGGGGGATTGTTTTCTTATCACCGGGCGCGTCGGTTATCGGTGCCGGACGGGCTGGAGGTGGGTTCCGGGGGACCCGCCCGGCGATGAGGCAGCATATTTCGGGACACATGAGTTGAGCTTTCAATTGTTTTTTTTTTCGAGTTTTTTTCGGCCACCCATCGATTGTGAGTCGCTTTTCCGGGCTCCGCGGTTTTTCCTTGACTCGGCCCTCGGCCATCTCTTTCCTTTAGGTCATTGTCTCTCTTTGGGTCGCCCTCTGCTTTGATGATTATCATTCGCCGGTCGCTCTCTCTCCCTCTCACTCACTCTGGCTCCCCGTGAATCTAAGCGACACTTTCCACTGACTACTGAATGCCACCTAAACAATGCTCGTTTGTGTTGCTTTTTTCGGTTTGGACTCTGCGAGCCGCCGGATGTGCCCCCTACGCGACAGCACCTTCGCCCATTGTTTCCCTGACGGACCGACGGGCGGTGGGGGCTTCGTTTACTTTGTGGCCTTTCGATGGGAAAACGGCGCTTTTCCGGCACGGACAGCGGGCACAGACACACGTGTCGCAGCATAATGGAAGGACGACCCGGAGGAGGGACCCGAATTGTGTTCGAATTCATAATTCATCAACCGGCGAAGGGCTCGCGGGCCACCCGAAAATGCTCGGTGTATTGTGGGGAAATTATCTTCACGTGGCCGACTGTGGTCCGACCCCACCCACCGGCCGCGTCAATAAATTACGAAACATTAGTACATCAAAAGGCTTGAGTGATATGCTTCCGGGTTCGCGCCATTATTGATGAGTCCACCTTCGGCACACGGCACGGTCAATAGCTTTGCGCGGGACTAACAATGCAGACGGCGTTTTGTTGTAAAATGTTAGGTAATTTATCAAGGGTTGGCTGGGTGTTGATTTATAAACTTCGAAAGTCGATCACAGTCGGTCAGAGACAGCAACTGTTTCGAGCTGGTTCAGCGTAGATCACCCTCGGAGTGGAGGGACATCCGAGTCGGCCAAACGTTGGCACACGTCAGCTCAGGAAGGAAGGTTATGGCTTTCGTATTTGGAGCTGCCTACGGTATAATGTTTACCAGGTCTAAAAGTCTAAAATAATTACATGTTTATTGATCTTAAAAACTATATTTTATTCAAAGTATGTGGCATCGCTAGATATGCATATCTCCTATATCTCTGCAAAATCGTGGATTCCAGCTCGAAAGAATTCTTCGTCTTTTGAAGTAAATCAATGAGTAAATCAAATCAATTGATGAAAATAAATGGTGATAGGAAGGGGCCAAGTCTGGCGAATAAGCAATCTCGTATTAACAATCTAGGTAGCAATAAAATATTAACGGTTTCACTAGATTTTTGGAGCTTGTGATAACTCACACCTTTCTGGTCTCACCAGACACACAGCCAATCAATCTGGTTTTCCAGTCCAATCCAGGTTTTCCGGACTGACCCAGATTTTGTCTTTGTAGGATTCTCAGGACGTGTTATTGACTTCCTTTTGTACCTGGCGAGCAGAATGATACATTTGGTTTTTCGGTTTTCCGGCTGTCTTTCTTTCAGTTCATGTGGCACCCATTTTGCAATTTTCTGAGTCTTCCCAGGGGAGACATTTAGCTGATCCGCGAATCATTGTTGCGTTTGCGTGTCATTTTCATTCAAAGGTTGTTGTAGTTCAGCGTCTGCGAATTTTTTTTGAGTCTTCCGACTCTCTTTGCTTATGAAGTCAAAATCGCCATGTTTAATTTTTTGAAACTACTCAAAACACCGCGTCTACTCAAACATCCACCAAAGTAACTATCAAACAACTCAAACACTCAAAACATCTACCAAGAGCATGATCACCCTAAGCTTCAATAAGATTTTGATGAGATACTGTACCGATTGACCCGTTCCTTTTATAGTTTTTTCGCGGCTTCTCTCGTACTTTTGTATCATTCTTGTTCTGTAATGTGAAATGGTTCTTTTCGGTCTGCGACCCGAATTGGTCTTTCACCAATTGATAATTATTTATTTACTTACTATTATAACGGACACAGCCATATAAAGCACCAACCTGAGGGTTTGTGCATGTAAAACGATTAGTCGACATAGCAAAGAAATCGATAACCAATGGAATGGAGTTATAGCAAATGTTAATTTTTCATAATTTTTTTTAAATTGTGCATTAAATTCGATAACACCTTCATATGTTGCTGCAAAATACACAAGACACCGTCTTTGGATATCTTCGCAACGTTTTCCAACACAACCTTCCTATTTGTGCCTGCCAAGCATCCATTAAATTCGAAACGGGGTCTATACAGCCCCAAGTCCTTTGCTCGTTCGTTCGAAAATATAACAATTTCCATTTAAATTACTATCAACATCTGTTGTAAAAGGGCTGTGAATCCATCGAAGCGCCCGCATAAGCCACCAGCACCAGCATAGAGGAACGGATGGCCACCACCGAAATGTCATCAATCAAACCGAAATAGTCCGAAACGCTCCGTTTCGCAATCCACAAACTCATTAAGGGCCCGGCCCGTGTGTATGTGTGTAATGAGCTTGTAAACATCTTATCGCAACATAACCTTTTGCCAGTGGGGCTCAGAGACAGTATGTGATAATTGTGCTCGTTCGATCGTTGGCCGCCCGAACATTGTTGCGACCCATGGCGAGCGACCCCCAAGCACACACACACATACGCACACGGGCGGCGCATAACACCGGTAGCAACAATCGGCGGGAAAATTCCATTCACAAGAGCCCGCGGATTTGCCCAGGGCAAAGGGTTTGCGGCAGCGAAATGAAATTGTTTTACACCGAAAACCGAGCGGGGTCCTTCCCGTGCGTGGATTGTTCTTGTCCTGCGGACATCCTGTGTGCAATTGTGTATCGATGGTCGTCGCCACCGCCGCCGCCGCCGGCCGGTCGCATTCCGGCGCAGGACATAGTTCGGCAAACCCGGCCGAACCCAAAGAGCGAGCCTGGCGCGCGCGATCCATTGCGTCCATGGCGATCCGGCGGACGACAATAAAACGCACGAAACCCGCGAAACTATGCGCCCCCCCCTTGCTCCCTTTTGCCCCCTTTGCCCCTCCCCCCTGGGTTGGTTGCGGTTTCTGCGCGAGTTGACGTACGCGCGCGCGCTCGGCGCAAACGGGGCGACGTTTCACGTTTTCGCGGTGACGGGCACTGATCTTGGGCGCAAGGGAAACGGATCGGATGGACGTGGGGTTCCGGCAAACTTCAAAGCCAGTCTGGGGGGTGGTGTGGTGTGGTGTGGCCAGCAGCCGCGATGGGCGCTCGCGGGCTCGGATTTCAGTGCAATTTTCACACCGCCACACACAACCTATTAAAAAACGGAAACAAACCCTTCTCGGATGTGTCTCTCCCGCTCTCTGTTTCTCTCTCTGGGAGGAGGACGACGCCATAGTATTTTTGTGCAAATTTTTGCGCGTTCCCTCAATAATATAGCGACCGAGAGAGAGGAGTTGTGGTGCCGCCAAAGGGGCCTGGGGTCACACAACAACCCAACCCAGAAGGTGGTGGCTGTCGGGGGTTGAGCGTGTACGTGAGGAATGTACCCCCGAAACACACTCCGTGCTCACCTTCGTGGGACGGACTCTATTTTATTGTTTCCCTAAGAGCTGTGTTCAAAATGTTCTGAAAAGAATCTTTATCAAATTTTGTGAGGAAAAAGAAATTAAGGTGATTGTGGCTTATTGTGAAGCTTTTATGACCTAAAACTGTGTTTTTCGGTGGTTCAAAATAATCTCAGATTCCGGAGAAGATGTGAACGACGAAGAGCTTAATTCAGTCGAATTTGAACAGTTTTGCTAACAGTTTTCATCGATTGCAGAGATGTGGTGTATTATGAGTTGTTGCCTCAAGATTTTTTGTTTAAATTGGAACTTTATCAGAAATAAATGCTTGATTATATAAGAGTACAGAGATATTATACATTGAAATTGCAGCTATTTAAAGCCTAAGTCTAAGATATCGAAATGATTGAATTGAAAATATTCGCATTTAAATCTATTTAAATTGTATGTTCTGCCACGTGCCAATGAGTCATTTATCCACTTTGTCTATTTTTATTTTTAATTTTTTATTATTATTTTTTTTAAATTTTATCCTATTTATCTAAGTGGCATCTGTCCGTCTGTTATTTTTTCCTGTTCCCAAAACTCTAATTTAATCTCGAAAGTGATTACTTTTGGAGAAGACAAAAATCGACGATGAGCCAGGCAAAAAACGTCCAAGTTCGAACTATAAGCCTGTGTAAATACATAATTATCAGAACTTTTTGAACACACCTCGTATATCAGAAACAACACCCGGGGACCTGACAGATGATGAGAGAGGATTCTTCGGAGTCGGAATCGCGACCTTTCCCTGGGTTGACCCAAACCGAGCTGACCATCGACACTCACAGCGCTTGGCGATGCTCGTTGGCGACTTAAAGCGTTTCGATTGCCAACACCTACTGCTGAGAGCGGCGATCGGGTTGGGCCGGAATCTAAGCCGAGGGCAGCTGCATCAGGTGCGTCCGGTTCATTGTCGAGACGAACGGCCAACGTAGCATCATCATCATCGCCGTCAGCCACGCGTCGATTGTTGTGCACTTCCTCAATCGAGAGCCGCGAGAGCCGCGAGCACTCGTCACGAACCGCACATGGCACCGTGATTGACCTTCACCTTCGACCGACCGAGCGGGCTGTGTCCTATCCGGTCCTGTTATTAGTCGAAAGGTTAGCGTCGAAAGACCCCCACGTTGAGAGTGAGTGAGAGCAGGGAGCCAGGGGGCTGGGCCGCAGGACCGAGCGGAACTTCGTATCCTCCGGCTCCAAACGAGCCTCTTCCTAAGCGCGTAAAACTTAATTGCCATAAATTATCTCGGCGCGGAGCTCTTCGCGCGTGGCGCCGTGGCGACCTCGTGGGACGAGACGAGGCCACTTATGCTGCGCCATATGCGCAGGGCCAGGGTGTGCGTGAGTGTGCGCACGGAGCTGGCCATTAACGCGCATGCTGCGGGATTCATTCACCAGGTTTCCGGTGTGCGTGCCGCGACAAACGCCACTTTTATGGGATCTTTAAGGAGGTGCGCGCGTGTGATCTACTTGCTGTGCTGTTAATGTGATCGTCAGCGAGCCGGTGGGTTAGCGAAAGTAATTAGCGGTGGCCACCTCATCGCCTCCCGGGCCGTTTAGCTCGGTTTATTGGCAATCAGACGCATCATCACCTCGCTCAGTCTCACTCACTTCTCACCACGTGCTGAGAAGCGATGACGCTTGCGTTGTCACTAGCGCTGGCTAATGGCTGGCGCAAGCGCTAAATAGGTGCAAAAACACGGGCATGGAAAAGTCACCCATAATCGGGGGGGGGCGCATAATGAGGGCTGAGAGTTTTGGGATCCGTCGTGGCGGAAGAACAATGCACTCAGGGAATGCCATTTTCATGCTAATCATCGCCACCGCCAAGATGGCGCCCATCCGATTAACATGCTGCCTACCACCCCGAACCCCCGGGCACTACAAGGCACCGACCGTCGCCGCCGCCGAAGTGGAATCCGTGGAAAGATCGAAGAAAATCCTGGTCAGCTGACCGTTCCGGACGCCCGGCCAAACAACTTTCCCTTCGCAATGCGCCCCCCTAGCGGTGCGTTAGAAACCGCGTGTCTGGCGTCTGGCGGGGGACAGGACTGGTGGTGGTATCGCACCTCGCCCTACAAGGCCATCCGGCCCTTTCCGCGCTCCGCTCCGCTAGCTCCCGGAAAACCCTGCGGCCCGTCTCAAAGTCAAGTGAACGGCGGCGTCATGCGTCGTCGCCGTCGTCGTTGTCGTCAACGGCGACGGCGGCGGCGGCTGCGGAGGAAAAATGCCTATGGAAATGTGGCCACCCCGCACACCCTGCTAACCCTCTGCCACCGCCAGGTACAACTATCATTCAATCACTCATCAATATTAATCGATGCAAGAAATTTGCTGGGGTTGCCTCGATCGCTGGGGCCCACCAGCGGGACCCCTGTGCGGAACGGAGCCAGCACCGCCCTCCGCCCCACCACCTCACCCTCTCTCTCTCTCTCTCTGTCTGTCGATCGTCCCGCAGCGGGTTAGTTATCCGGCGTGGAAACAGGTTCGCGGGTTGTTCTCCGTTCCGATGTCTCCGAACTCCGACGAGGTTACTCCACAGAGCACGCAAATGTCCCCTAACCTGGGCTTCCGATAGGGTTTGAGGTGGGAAAACCCGACGCTGATTTCCCGGTAGCGGGCTGTTTGACGTGAATAAATCCCCAATGCCCCGGGCGAGTGAGACATTGTAACATTCCTTATACTGGGTGTTGCTCACGTTACTCACGGTGCAGACCCTGGCGATCGTGATCACAAATACAACCCCCACCACCCCAGCCACCCCAGCCCCCCCCCCCAAGAGGTTGATTCACACTTCTCCGGGGCGCGCTACGCAGATGAGATGAAGTTGTCGCCCAACTCGCCAGCTCTGCGCCAGCTGCCAACCGGAAGTCCAGCCCGGGCCGGTGTTGTAGATTGCGATATCCGATAGGTGGAAGAGGGAGGGTTGCAACCTGTCGATGCTGGGTGTGTGCCCCCTCCCGCACACCAGCTCACCCCAAGCCGGGTCCCTCGCCCGATCACGCGAAGTGCACGGCGGAACAAATTGCTCGCTCGGTGCCTCTCGATCTCTCGGCTGATCTTGAATCGCGCGCACCGAGAACAACGACAACAGCCCCCTGTCCCTGTGCCCCTCGCTGCCCCCCCTGCCTGTCGCTCCACCAAAACGGCGGGTGCGCGGTGATCTCGGCGAGAGACAGACAGAGACGGACCTGATCTGACGAGTGATTGATTTCTTTCATAACTCGCGCAAGCGTAATGCGCGCTGATCGCAAGTCCGGGTGGTGGGGTGGAAGGGTATCCGGGGTGGTGCCTGGGGGTGGTGTGTTGCGCGCGGAAAAAAATATTCTCTAATGTATGAGCAGCGCGCACCGCGTACACGATTCGATAGTTACGATCAAGGTTTCTAGGAAACTCGCCACCCGAAAGGCGGCGCAAAAACGGGGCACGGGGTTGGCCGATTACAGGGGCGCGCGCGCGCGCTCAAGGGCCCTTGCTGCCCCCACCCGGGTGACGTCGTCGTGTCCCAGCTCGGGCACTTTGCCTATCACGGTGCCCCGCGGCGGCGGCGGCCGAGTTGATGCTGAAGTTGATGCTGATCAACGCCGGGCTGGATCGCTACTGGATTCGCTTCGATTCGCTCATTTCGTACGCACCGTGCGTTCCCGCGCTCTCTCTCTCTCTGTGTGTGTCATCGATATCCCGTGGATCCTGATAGCTGATAAAGTTGTTTCCCCCTGGTCCCCGGATAACCGATCGCCAGCCGGCGCGGGACACCGAAAAATGTTGATCTCTTGAGGACAGGACGAAAATGTACCGACCGCTGAATGCGCCTTAAAGGCAGCTGGCCGACATTCCGGATGTCGGTGTTTGGTGGGTAATTTATGCGAGCAATAAATACCAGGCTGTTCAATAAGTTTTGCGGTTCGATAAGAAAAACGCAATTTTATGCTTTAAAATACACTTCCTTATTCAGTATGGTCTCGCTGAATATCAATACACTTGTTTCAAAGAGATTCTAATTTAAGAATTCTATTCCTGAACGCAAAATACGCTTCCCGAGCTGTTATGAGCCTCATCATTTGATGAAAAATACTTTCCACGCTTTAATGTTTTTGGGTCTGGAAACAGATGGAAGTCGCTAGGGACCAAATCTGATGAATATGATTGATGCTTCAACGATTCAAAAAATCCTTCCGCTCCCTAAAAAACTGATGCTGTCTCATCAAGTGATGAATATGATTCGCTTGCAAGTCTCATCCATAGTGAACGATGCACAAAATCCACTTTATCCTTAAAAGAATCCCCTCTAAATGTTGCCGAGAAAGTGGCACTCGATTGCGTTTTTGTTCCATTTTTAGCGAATTTGGCACCCATTTTGAATCTTTCTGAAACCCAATACTTCAATCAAAATATTACTTACACTTCCCAATACGATATTTTGTATGTTTCCTACGATTTCAGCTGTTGCTATTGTTTTTCGGAGGTCCTGACGTGGATCGTATTCAAGAGTTGTACGACCACGTTTAAATTCAGCAACCCATCTTTCTACTTTACTAGCTGAAGGCGAAGAATCCTCATGCACTTTCAATATTCGTTGATAAATTTCCTTTACTTGAAAACCTCCCAAAAATAAAACATCTGTTACTATACTTGATCTTAATCTGTACGATAGTTGATTTTTTTCCATTGTACAAAACAATATGGCACTTCGATACTAAATGGTTTGTTAACAAAGAATGAAGTGACAGAAATTAAACTTCAAAAAAACGTACATATGAAGAGTGTACCAATATAAAAATAAATAGGCTAGTAGCAGCACCCCCTGATATTGAACCGCAAAACTCATCGAACAACCTAGTGGTGTTTCTCTCTTTCTCTGCCTTCGCCTGCCACAATGGAACTGCACAGAAAAAAAAACTAGAGCGAAAACATTTCCCGGTCACATGCGACAACGGCAGCCGGCAGTCATTCCCACGTCGTTACAATTTATTAAAAATAATGAAATAATTGAAATCGAGCATTTTTTGCGGGTTGACGTGAACCGCAACTTTGAATCGAATCTTGAGAGAGGGTTCCCGCGCCCCACGCACCCTGTTCGTACTTCACCGGGAGCTAGAGCTCCCTTCTTCGAACCTCTCCCGTTTCCCGGAGGGCCTGGGAATCACTTCTGTGATTCCCGCGTCCCGTCGAACCATCGAAACGACGACACGGCGCATGGGGGGCGATCGAATCAAGACCGTTCGGTGGGGGCTGCATATAATGAATGCATATTTTCCGCTTGACAAATCTAGCGGAACCGATCACAGCGCGCATCGTGCGTCGTGCGCCGTCGATCGCGCGGCTCCTTGGAGCGCGTCTCAGAACGCCAGCGAACGGCAGCGAACCCAAATCGAAATCGCAGAGATGGGTGCCGCGACAAGTTGAGTTGAGTTTTGATTCGTTTTTAATCACCCACCGGTCGGTTGACAACGTGGACCGCCGGGGGTCACGCTCGGGTGAACCCCACCCGTAGGTTTCCTATTTCAAGGGTCAAAACTCCTTGCTAGCCAACACATGGTGGACCGAGACTACGCGGCAGTCCGTCGGCATCCGGCCACAGACGCATCGTTTTCCCAGCCCGCGCTACGTCTGGCGTTGTGTTTGGGTTCCGTCTAGCCCAGGTCTTGGCCGGGACCGAGTTCACCTACATTCGTCGAGACGATCCGAGTGATGGGGTGCGGACTACACACCGGTCGTCCCGGGCGGCCTTACAACTCAATGTGTGTAAACTGTCGCTGCTTTCCGTCGGGTGCGTCGTGTTTTTCTGCGCCGAGTGGGGAGATCGAGGCAACAAAAAACACAAAATTGAAGGTGCACCGATAGGTCGCGCTCCGAGCGCGACGTCTCTTGCTGCGATGACGCGATGCGCGATCACGCTGAAGATCAGCAACATCGCAACGACCACGAGGGGATGAAAAAGCTTGTTTTCATCGGCAGATTTTTTGCTCCATGACTCGCCCCGTACCCCGTTCCCGCCATGTGGCAGGCCGCCAGCCGGCTCATTTGTATTCCGCACCGCGCACTCGGTCGGCATCAGTCAATTTTTATATCTTCGGCATCTACGTGTGTTGCTGCACCGCTGTTTTGCTGTCTTTTTTTTGCTGCGAGAGAGAGAGAGCGAGCCAGTTGCCGGGTGATGCACTTCGCCGAGCGGCCCGTCGGAAGTTGGGAGACTCTTTGTTCCAGCCAGCCAGCATGGGCCAGCAACATATGGTCGACCAGAGCGGGCGCGTTGATGGATTGATGGCTTTCGATGGTCGGGAAGAACGGGTATGCTATCGATCGACGGTTCCTGTATCCGTTGTCGCTGATCGCCGGGCTAGATATCACCGCTCGTGGTTGCGCAATCTCCACACAAAGTCCAAACGAAGTGTGCTGTGGACGCACCGATATGGTGCTCCATCATAGTCTACCCGGTAGCGCTGCTTCCCAGCGACCGGCTGATCGCTGGTTCGAGTCCCGTTCTCGAACCGACACTTTTTTCACCCAAATTGCCACGCGTCTGACGTAGCCGAGAAAGTGCGATGACAGCTGGTGGCTCTCTCGCTTAATAACAACAATCCATCCTTCTTGGTAATCGATCATTCGATCGTGGCCCGGGGCGTGGGGCATCTTGTTGTGGCCACCGCCGCCGGGATGATTGAGCAACTGTTTTGACAACCGATCAAATCCCTGACACCCCGATCAGACGGTCTCCCCAGAGGTCCTCTAGAGGTCCCCGCAAGTCACACGGGGCTGCGATAAATCGCAGCCGCCGCCGCCGATCGGTCGACGGCGAAGAACAAAGGCGGCGCGCTTGGTGTGATATTTTTATTAGACTGTCACACATCGGCCGAAGGACGACATCTTGCTGGACGTGTTCCCCCCCTTCCCCTCCCTCTCAGCCCACCAACGACCGACGCTCCCACGGCGGAGTGCAGAGACAATCAATAGCGAAAAATTTATCATGCGAATTGATACATTTTATTTATCCTTTCCTTCCTCTTGGGTCGTCGTCGGCAGTGGTCCCTGAAGGTGTGTGCAGCGCGCGGGGAAGATGACATTGGCCGGGTCTGGGACTGGGTTGGGCTCGGGCTTGCTGTCACGGTTCCGTGGCCCTGATCGGGAAGGGCCAAACAATCGAGACATAAATCTAACCTCGTTTTTTTGCTGCTGCCGCTGTTGTTGTTGCTGTATGTTATGTTATCGGCCGGTTGGCTGGTTCCTCCCGTTCGGCTTCTGGGCACAACCTTGGCGACACCGGACCGGAGCCACCGGACCCTTTGCCAATTATGGTTACACGGCTCTCCGCGGTTATCTGCGCCCTTTCATCGCGACCGCGAATCGCGGGCGCGCGCGCGCAATTCCCCCGGCCAGTTCCCTGGCTGCCTTCCTGGGCGCAGGAGGGTCCTGCATTCCGGGAGATGTCGATGCCGCCGCCACCGATGCCTGGACGTGGAAAAGTTTCACCGCACTGATGGACGGCGGCGGCACCGATGACAGTTGGCCGATTTTGTGAGGCTACAGGTCCGGGTTTTATTGATTCTCAATTGGCTCAATTTTTCGACGATTCGGGTGAAGAAGTCGCCGATCGATATCTGGTGGCTGGGACCACCGCCAGCGTGTTTACGCTGGAGTGCAGATGGCGCTAGGCGTGGGCCCTGTAATATCCCGACCCGTCATCACCTCGTACGGACTCTGGGCTTGCGAGCGGTCACGGTTGGCTCGGTTTCTCGGCGTCCAACTGTCACGCATCGTTGCCCACAGCCCCGGGCGATATGTGAACTTCAATTCTTAATTTATATCCGGCCGAGTCGTGGGAATGGACGTGGAGTCCGGGGGAGTTCCAAACTTTGTCGCTCGTCCGGAGATTGATGTACTGGCGTGAAGATCTTTTCCAAGTGTCTCGACTCTCATTTCTATCGATTCGGCCCAAGAACGCTCCGATGTTCACTGACTCTACGGAAGATAACGGGATTTATGGGACGATTCGGGTCGATTCGCCAAACGGTAGCTGGGCTTCAGGGGATCGTGGGCAGCTCTATTTACACTACCCTGCGAGTAGACGCAATAAAACCCCCTCATTAACGATCTTTTCCCCCCCGCTTGTTGGCAATTCTCTTGGGCGGGAGATCCACCCCTAATTGATTGATCGTCAGATTAGGAGAGCTACTCCGGGTCTTGAAGTCGAACCTGGCGGCGCTACCGCATTGGCGCAATTTTAGCATAACCTTAGCCCGTGTCCAGAGCACACACCCTCGGAGAGGGCCCCCCCCTGTTGGGGAGGTAATAAAAATAAAATAAGGTGGTAATGGCACCCCATCAATTATTCAAAATTTCTCGTCCTCCCTGGACCCGGCCCTGGTTTTGTGCTCTGTTCCCGACATGGAACATGGCGAGGTTTTGCCCCCCGGGGGGGCAAAACGGAGAAACGACAAGGGATCCGCCCGGCTACAAGATGGTGGTTGTTGGTCATCTGACCTGACCAGGTCCAGAATCTCCGTAGCCCAACACAGAACGTGAGAGAGAGAGAGAGATGGGAAGAGCGTGGCCTGAAGGCGCGCACCTTGCACGGAAGCCAAACGGCCGGGCGTAACACGACCGGCGAAGGAGGTTCCTCGGTCTTGTGTTCTGTGTGTTCTCCAGAGGCCCCTCCAGGCGGAGTGGAGCTAGCTGGGCCTCCTTGACATGGCATCAACATGCGCTGTTGCTGTTGTTTGTGGCGACGGCACGGTCCTCTGCTGTCGGGATTTTCGGTACCAGCGACGAAGAAGCGAAAGAAGTGAAAGAGTTCAGTTATCAGACCCCCCCCGGGAAGGGTTGCGACGTCAAGATGGTGGTGGTGGCGTTGCCGAGCAGGCGCTCTCGAAGTGGAACAACGCACTGCGCATGTCCGTGGCGCAACCCCTCCTGGGGGGGGGGTTCTGGCCGCAAACTCTGGTTCCTCCACGTGGTGGTTTGCGTGTTCCGTCATCGTCGGTTTGTGTCACATTTTTGCGATCGCTATCTTCCATAAGGCACCGACCATGAGGCCACTCTCTGAGGTCTTCTCGAAAGCGCTCGGGAATGATTTTGTGGGGTCAGCGTGGGGTTGGACTGACGGAAGGACAGGCCCCGACACGGCAGACACGTTGGCCCGGCGGTGTTGGGTCGCCAACCCAAGAATTTCTTTGATGGACACCTCGACCCGATGGGTGTGTCTTCTGGGTGGAGTTCTCCGGAAATGCGGACTGACAGCACGGAAAAGCAACGAGCGGGTGACAGAATTCTGGACAAAAAATCCCCCCATGTCGGGTCGTTTCGGTGACACTCTTGAGAGAGGTGCCAACAGCTTCGTTCGTTCTTGGGGGAGGATTAGGATTTCTTGTGGTTAGCGAACCGTTGGAGAACTAGTCGAGCGGAGCTACCAGCACTTCAACACTGCAGGCCGCTTTGATTGACCACCGGTTCCAGCACACCATCCCGCTTCTAGGTCACCACTGGCCATGCTAATTGAATCATCCCAGCACACCCGGATCAACCTTCTCCCCTGATAACTCTGTGGTCGCTATGGCAACTCGGGCATCGCATAGATCGCGGTTCCACAACCGACGTAAACTCTGCCTCCTAGTTCCTTGCTACCGTGGGTCACGCAACGCAAGGCGGAAACATTTCATTAATCGCTGTTTATCAGTTTTAATTTTTATTTATGTTGTGGTCGGCCGCTCGGCACTCGAGTCGCGCTGCTGGTACGTCGCCACCGCTCGTCACAGTTCGCCTTCTCCCGGTTGACGTCTTTGGCCGTACGCCAAGCGACGCGTTAACGCGCCGATCGGTCTCCTCCGTCGGTCGGTTTAATAATCCTGTACTCAATTCCGAAAATCTGAAGATCCTCTTTCGCTCTCTGGCACGGCCCTAGCTCTCGCTTTGATTTAGGGCTTCCCGTGGGCCGCCGCCGCCGGGTGGCCGGCTAGTGGTCAATTGATTTAAATAACTCCCATGGGAGATTTTCGTCCGGTCCGGGGAGTATCATGTTGGGTCGGGTCGGGGGGCGGTGTTGTTGGCGTGCTCTAATCAGCTTTAATCAGCCGTGATTTACCGGCCTCTGGCCGCGCTTGGCAGATCGGCCAGAGTTTGGAGTTTGGTTTGCGCCTCCAGCGCTTCTGAAGTACTGCAGCGCGCCAAAGGGAGAGAGAGGGGCCCGGGTTGCCGATGAATATCTAATGCGCCGTTCCGATGGCGATTCCGGTGACCCCGACATTAGCGTGTGCAGAGCGACATCGATAGGTTGGCCGCAGCATAAATTTAACGACCGCCATGTTGGTGTGGCGGGCGCTCATTTAAATAATATTTCAATTAAAATGGAAAATTTATTCACTGCAAGAACCAATCGCCCGGTGTCGCTCTCGGTAACACTCCGGTGCAGTGTATCGAGTGGCAGGGACAAGTTGGACAAAGTTGCCCACCGATTCTTGATTCAAAATGCAGAGCGAGTGCCGGTGTTACGTAATCGGCCGAGTTCTTTCGCGTATTTGCTAATCGCAACCATTATGTTGCGGTGCGCACAACAAAGGCGCTAAAGCGAGAAATAACGAGAACGAGGAGAGTGATGAGCACAGTGCAAGAATAAATCATGTAAAGCGAGATGTTTTCCAGCTCCAGCAGAAGTGACTCATAAATAACTCGTGGCAGCATTAGTGTCGTGTGACGACCTTGTAACGATTAAAAAGGCATAACAATAATGAGCCGTCCGGCAGCCAGGGAGCAAGATGGAGCGAAAGAGTGACGAGGGACAGGTGGGGACAGGCGGGGGGCTTCCTTCTTCTAAGCGCAATAAAACGCGCTAACCGCCTTTTCCGTCCGCCAAACTTCCTTTCCGCTGTGCGGCGGTGATCGCGTCACGCTATGCCGCACTGTGGGAAATTTATATCCGGTAGATGGACATACTTTGTTTGGAAAGAATCAACGGACTTTTTTCAATGTTTCTTTTTGAATGTGTTTTGTTTAAATTCATCATTTTATGTATACACGTGTTCAAGTATAATAAATAACGTAAAAATAACCTAACTTGTAACTGAATTTTATAGCGTGAAAATAGCCATTTATCTATAAAATGATTAAATCATTTACCATAAATACATGGCATGGCAATTTGGAAATTTTCGATTAATATTGGTTTTCAAGATTATTTTGTATCACTCTTTTGGGTTTGACAGATAATTTATTGTAATCTACGCAACATCAGAGGTTAAAAATTCGGATCACTCATAGCTTATTTATTAATTTTAATAATATGTATCTAAAATCGTCACTTTTTAAAGATCGGTTTTGATCGCCTTTTTCCCATAGTGCGCCGCTGCAACGCACACTTTGTTTACAGCGGCACCTGGGCGTGACACGTTTCGCGGCGTCGCGTGACAACGCGTCTTTCCTCGCTTTTCTCGCTCTCTGACCCCAGTGTTTGTTTTCCACGCGCTTTTCCTTCGGCAGGTGAAGATCTGGTTTCAAAATCGACGATCGAAGTACAAGAAGATGATGAAGGCGGCCCAGGCACCGGGCGTCGGTGGAGGACTTCCATTGGGTGGACCGAACCAGGGCGGCCACAGTCCGTCGCAGCATCAGAACATGCACCAAGGTACGTCGCGAATTAAGGGGATATAATTATAGCTTCCTGTTAGTTTTCCAAAAACGCGGAGCCCCCGGCAAAGCGGGATGGGTCATCGGTTCCAGTGGCTAACACCCGTCCCTTTCTGTTCTCTCCCGCGCAGCACCCGGTGGCGGTTCGAGCAGTGGGTCACCGTCGCATTTCCTACCTCCCGGACACAGTCCAACGCCCTCGAGTACGCCCGTCTCGGAGCTGTCACCTGGTAAGTTAGCTCTTCTCTTCCGGGACCTGGACCGGCGAGGACCCGGCCCGTTGGCCGTTGAAGACTAATAGCGCTATTCGCTCTCTACTGGCCGCATTCCAGGTTTAAGTCCGCCCTCGCAAGCACCCTGGGAGCAGAAGCCACCGCCGCACTGGGCCGACCACAAGCCCCCGCAGATGGCACCGCAAACCAACCACGCACCTCCGCAGCCGACGCACGCACCGCAGATGGGCGGCTACGTACCTCAGTACTGGTATCAGCCGGAAACGAACCCGTCACTGTTAACGTGAGTGTCCTTTACGATTATATTGCACGTAGATAAAGATCCTTGCGATCTAGTCTTTCATAGAACATTTATGGTAGCGCCAGAAGGTATGCAATGGAAATGCATCCACACTTTCGTGTTCCACTGTGACTTTTGCTAGGATTTCAATCGATATACTTTTATGAGTAGACATTTTCACTAAATCCTTGTTTCTCTTTTTTTCTTTTGCTCTCCCCGCTTCCCATTACAGAGTGTGGCCCGCGGTTTAACAACACGAGAATGTAAATTATAATTTTAACTATTCCTAGTGCTTAAGCCAGTGGTAGAGCATGGAACGGAGGGCGCATCTCGCTAAGCGGCCGCCGGATCGGCGAAACACACCAACCACCACCACCACCACCACCACGATTGTCCTTGTTCTCCGAGTTTTAATACCCGATCGTGTTTTAAGTTCTCCGGTGATTGCTCCGTGATCCGTTTTAATGTGGTGGCACAGAGCGAATAAGGATGCGACGGCGTAGGCCCGTGATACGATTTTCGGTTGACCCGGACGCCCGGGACAAGGCCACCGGTGGGTTGGTTTTTAAGGATTATGTTCTTTTCGTATTGGTTTTACAAAAAATCTCGTGAAGTGGTGGTCGCCGCACACACGCGCGCCTCGGTGTACTCGACGGAATCGGAGCTCTGTGCAATATTTGTAAGCATAAAAAGCGCGTGTGTGTATTTGTGCGTGTGTCTAGGTGTGTGTTTGTGTGTGTGAATGTTGAACGCGATGAAGAAGTGGGCGTGCAAAATACCAACACTCGCCTCGGCCTCGTTTGGGGCTCCACGCAACATAGGAAAAGCCGCCCCGAAAAATCGGCACCCATAAAGCGGACAGTTCACCTACAGCCAGCACCGAACGGATAGCCGCATCTTGGTATTTTTAAACAAACAGTCAGACCGAGTTGGGACGGTGAGAATGGCAAAAGTGAGCAGCAGTGATAAACGAGTACCGGGACACACGCTGAATGCGTTGCGATAGTCGCTTGCCAATAGAGGGGAGGACGAAGGAGTTTTAAAAGTAGTCAAGTAGTGAACCGCGAGTTTTGAACATTCCCTCTACCAAAATTAGCACCGGAAAGCTACAGTACAGACCACATACACGGCAGCAGCGGCAACAGGGTGGGTCAGTTGGCCAGGGCACTGTAAGTGCGATCAGCCAAAGGCGTCAAGCATTTTTCGTTTTCGCGTGTCGCAGGACAACAAACAGCAAACCGAAACAAACATTCAAACCGAGGCTGAACCGAGCTGTTTTTGTTTGGAGTTTTAATTTTTAACGCAAATTGTGTACATAGCAGAATTTAACCCCCCCACAACACAACGTTACTCGGTAAGGATCTAATACGTGTATAAGTAAATAAATAAATAACAACAAACAGGAGAGCTCGATAAGCGAACACAAACACAAACACACACACACGCAGGCTGAACGTGGAAAGTATTTAATTGAAGGTGGGACATTTTAAACCGCGGCGGAACCCGCGAACCACGCACACGCATACACACAGAGACAGAGCAAATACACGCAAAACCGCGCGCCACGCGGTGCGTATTTTGCAACTTTTACAATTAAGCTAGCGGATAGTGGAAGGAAAAGCGCGCAAGCAGTAGAAAAAGAGCAGAACACAAAAAGATAACAGACAACAAAAAAACAAACAAACAAAAGTAAAGTTGAAATCTAACAAAAGTAAAACTGCAAATGGAATCTCAAACGGATTGGCGGAGAGGAAAACGGGAAAACAACATAAAACAAATGCGTAGTAGTAGTGGTAGAAAGTACGAAACGGACGGGACGAGAAAAGTGTGAAAATACATAAAAAATTTACCTAAAAAAACACAACCACACGCAACATCCCTTTCGAAAGTGGGGCTAAACACGAACGGACGGTTCGCGAATGCTGTGACAGAGTGTGACACGCTTCGGGCGGGGGCGGTGCCGGCGGTTGTAGGAGTTAAGGGCAGTACCGGGCAGTGTGTAGTTTGTTTTCCCCAAAACCGCCGCCGTAGTAGTGCTTAGCGTTTAAGTGTCCTGGACCTACCTATTTGTTTACTATTTGCAAGATTCCCCAAGAACATGTAATTGTAAATGTAGATTGTGCCGGCGATCGGCGATTCGATTATGCGGATATTCTGTATGTATATTGCAAAAATTCAAACGAAAAACAGACGGTATTAAATATTATTATGAAAATCGAAGCCAAGTGATTGGAATTGGTCCTTTCCGTTTTTTTGGGGGTGCCCGAAATCCGAAATCCATATCGCATAAAGGTGAGTACTGGGCTCTTAGTGGTTCTCTTAGTTCTGTCCGTATCCATCCAAATCAATCTCTAATGTACATCTTCTTGATAATTTACAACCTCTGATAGGGCCGCACAAACATGAGGCGTGATTGCAGATTTACGTGGTCTGTTAAAAAATGTTTGCGAATTTTGAAAATTTCGAATGCATCCTCGCTCTTAATTTCGTTTTTCACACAAAATTTTATAAACAGATTCTTTGTCATCCATTTCTTGGAATAGACAAAATACGAAAAATTGTCGCGATAAGTGAAATGAAGTGAATATCGAAAAATTAATATACGTAGCCCGCCGAAATTCAAATGTCGCGAAAATGTTTGAACAGACCACGTATGTGTACATTTATTGTTTTGTGTTTGTTAATTATTAAATTATTAATTGTTTGTGATGGAAGAGTTGAAAGACGTTTTTATAGTCACTCCTGACGACACCGGATCATCCACATAACCGATCATTAGCAGAACAAATATCATGACTCATCTTGATCGAATCTGAAATAGTGGAAGAATTGAACAGCTTCAACGTTTCAACATTGTATAGATTTTATAACTTTTCTGTTGTATTTTGAAATGTATCTATTTCCAAACGCTTTACATTTTCTACATATTCACATTGTTTCTTTGGCTTTGGACACCGCCATTGGCTTTCCCGGGCATTCTGGCGTGGCACGAGATGGCACGATAGCCGGCATGTGACCGTTTTCTGTGTGACGATGCCGCCGCCGGTGTCGCGCCAAAGTGCTCGATGCACCAAAACATAAACCCTACCAGGGCCCGGACGCGGACGCGGATTCCACTCAACCGTCCAGTGTTCCGTCAGCAAATACAAACACGCGACAGCCCCTGTAATTATGACAGTTTTGCTTCATGTTTTGATGCCCGGGTCCACCGAGGGTCGTCGCGCCTGGAGAACCGGCGACCGGAGACCGGCGAAGCTTGCTTCATTCTCTCATGCTGCCGCCTCACGCATACAGCCAGAGCCACACAACATAGTTTCGTGCAGTCGGCGGTAGATTTTTGTCATTGTACACTGCTGTAACCACAAGACCGGTGGCGGAAGCCGCTGGCTCCCAAGGTTCTGGTGGGCGCCCCGTCCATTCTCCCTCTCGCTCCGTCGGACGATGATGTCGGTGGAAAATGTCGATTCGTACAGATGTCTTTCGGGTTAACGGGAATTCAATGTTAATAAATGTCATGTACTCTGTAATTATCCCTCCCTTCCACGCGCACGGGCTGGGCCACCCCGCCCTTCGCACGGCACGGCATTAACCTCACTTTTCGGTCGCCACCGTCGCACGACGACGACGAAGCCCCGGCCCGGGCGGTTCCGGAACAGCCGGCAGCCGGCATTTGTGGTTCTTATCGTCGGTTGCAGCGCCGTTTCGGTTGCATGCCGACCGACTGGCCGATCAATGCGCCCGTCAGTGCACCCTCTTACGGAAGAAGAAGAGCTGCTCGAAAAAGAAAACGCTCCCCCGAAGGGCCGCCGTCATGTGAGGCACCGGCAACCCGCCCTCGGAACGGTAGCCTTCTTTCGTCCGCTCGCTCGACGAGCGGGTTCGCTAAGAATTTTCACCACCAGAAACAAAATGGAGAAATCGAAACGTGGCACGATCATAACGATCATGGCGAGCGCGGCGTGTGTTTGTGTGCGCTTTGATGGGGGAAAACGCCTGTCAACGGGGCCTCCAGCTAGATTGTTGGTTTGGTTTATCTTTCCCAAAAAAAAAAGAAGGAAAACAGAAAACATGGCCAGAAACGTTGATTTTCTCACCATACCGTGCCTGGGAATGTGCATTTGCCGGTGTCGATGATGGCGAGCCGATCACGAGGCTCACGAGGCGGTGGTACCATTTTCCCCACGGGAGACTATTGTTTGTCGAGATCGGTGAGTTGAAGAGAAGGTATGATTAAAAGATTACAACTGTCGCCCGCCGAGTGGATTAGTCGGTCGGCTCGTAATTGTTGGCTGCCGTTTGGCCGTTGCACTTTTGGCGGCCGGCATTCCCTGGTGACCGCGCAGCGGGCGGTCTTCGCCCGGTTGGGCTACTTGGGAAAGTGTGGCACTCGGGGACAGTTTTTTGTTTGCATTGATTGAAGCGTTACATTTGCTAACGAATAAGGTAAATATTTGACAGCCATCCGGGCAATCCAGTTCCGGAGGGATCATAAGCGAACCGCAAGGATTAGCGATTCCAAAACAACGCGTTTGTGAGGCCCAGGCTCCCGCTTTGATACCGAAAATGTACAGTTTAAAATTAATCTTAAGTTTAATTATCGTGCGAAAATTAGGTACATCAGATTAAAATAATAGAAAAGTATTGAAATAGGTTAAGCATCTGTGTCCTGTCTTTTATGAATTAAGAGTCTACAATTGTATTATTTGGCTGTTGTTAATAAAAAGGGCACAGAAAAATCCACCACAGAAGTGGAAAGCTTACATAAATTATAATATTTTCTCGAAATTTTTCTTAAACTTCATTATGATACATGCTTCTTTGGAAAAGGTGAAGAAATACTAATATTACCAAATTGAGAAATACTGATATTTTTGCTGCCCGTGTTTATATTTTATTTCAAAGGCTTAGTTGTTATCAAAATTACTAAGATTAAGTAGTTATTCATTACACAGACCACAAATTTTATTTGTAAAATGGGGAAATTGTGAACATTTAGAAGAAACTTTGACATTTATGAACATGGGACATTATACACTTGCAGAAAATTGGGAAATAATTAAAACTAATTTCCAAAGTGGTGAGTCTTCAATTCAAGCAGTACAAAATTTGAGAGGCTCATTTCCACCTCGGTGATTATGTTAGTAAGCAGAATTGTCTTATTTTGGAGTTTGGAAAACCGACATGTCGTGCAAGAGAAGCCGATGCACTCACATCGAGTAACTGTTTAGAGTGGATTTTGGCCTGGGCGGCATCGTTGGCCCATTTTTCTTCGAAAGTGAAGAATTAATAGAGCTGCTGGCAAGCCAGTCTTGGTGGACATTTGACCAAAATTTGTTTTTCATAAATAAATGTCTTTAGTTAACCTTCCAAATGTTCAAACATGGACAAAATATTAGCCGTTTTCTTGAATTAAGTTCCAACTTTTAATGTCCCAATGTCCCAAATTACTTATTCATTTATTTCTTTTTTTAATCTTACAAGAACGGGCCGAGCCGTATTTATATTCATTTATTTGTTATTATTAGAAATGGCACTGGCACAAACTTAAATTTTTGTGCTCAAACTGATTCACTGACAAGGTTCGAACTGATGTTTTTCGCATCCAGTTTAATCCGTTGAATCATTACAGCGAGACGAATGATCTTCGGACGGATGCTTCGTTTCTTTTCGTTCATCTTCTCCTCTTCTGTATATTTCGTTTGCCGTTTCTGTCTCAGTATGTGTCTCAACTATTCATTATCGAATCCTTAGTTCACAAAATAGCCAGTTTAAGTCATGTAATAGTCTACGAAAAAAATCTTTCAAAACAGTTTTAAAATAGAAACAGTGAGCAGGATACTGTTAATTTATTTTTCCCTAGCCACATGGTCCCGATTGATCAACTGTCACCCGCGGCCATATTAAGAGCATGTTCTTCTTCGCAAAGTCCTTGTTGTGTGCCGCTGCCGTTGGTGCTACTGATCGGACGGGGAAATCTTGCGCGCTCCTTTTCCCCAGTTTTCATCCTCCATACAAGGAACCGCAGTGGACCCTAAGATCGATCCCCTGAACTATAACAGTCAGTGGGTAGTCAAATGAATACCGATGGCTTCGCTAAAACGTGGGGCGTTTCCCGGCCAGCTGTGGATTGTGGAACGAAAACCGGGGAGGCGTCGGAAGCGTGGCAGCAATCCTTTCACCCGATCCCTCTGTGTGCGCCCATTTCCGGAATGGGCCGGAGTACGTTCTGCGTTTTTTTGTGCATCTCGGCTTTGCGCCATCAGCCACCGAAGGTTGCGTAATGAAGCGATTCGTGATGCCTGCCGATCTCACCCAAACGGGTCTTAAAACGGAACCGCTCCGCCCATGCGTGGGTATTTTGTTACAGCCATCCCAACGTCCGTCGACCCTTTTGTTGCAAATCCAGTGCCAGCCGGACTTAGTGCAGGGAATGCAACGACGGTTGTTGAAGTTCTTTTTTTTTATTAAAAACCTCTCCAGCCTTCGCGATTTGGCGAGAGTTTTTGTTTGTATTTTACAGTTCGTTTTCCAGTGGGCAGGACTCCTGGTCCCGGTCGAAGGGTCCCGGGTTTTAGGAATCAAACCGGGCGTTAGGGGTGCTGTTTGCAAGATTTCGTTTTCATTCGGCACGGGAGAGTATTTGAAGCTAATTTATAAAAAGAAGCGCTTTTTCTCCTTGTTCCGTGATGACTTTATCGATATAAGGGCCCAACATACGATCGGATGCAAAGAAAAATCGAAGAATGTGGAAATCCAAAAGTATGATACACAATAAACCTATTCTTGTAAAAAGAATGGATTAGATAGGAATTAGGATATTGCTGCTCCTAAAATAATAAACATTTCAAAACGTACGATACGAAACACTTTCATCCAATGAATGCCCTTTAAGGTGAACCGTTGCCGAAGAAACTTCTGGAACATACCGTCGAACGGATCGTCTTTCGAGGGCTTCGGTTCTCCTTCGCAACCTGACCTGACGGGCGGGCGTTGGTGCTACCGGAAGTAGCGTTTCCCGTCCCGGTGCTTGCGCAATTTTTTGCAGCATTCCTTGGGCGAACAACGAATAATACACCATCGTATTCGGTTACACACGGCACGGAACAATGCGCCGATGTTGTGCGCCGGGAGATCCCGCCGAGAAGGAGGGCTCAGGAAATCAGAGAAAACGCAGACTAAAAAGATGCTGAGTGCCGCCGTCGAAACCATACCGGATCGCACCACAATGGCCTGACGGGATTGGAGGGGATATGTTGCGCTGCGCTCGTTACGATTTATAAGAGGCCCTAGAGAAAGGACTTAATTCGTATTTATTTTTTACACCTCGCCCAACGGCCCAACGTGTGTTTTCGGACGAATCGAAGTCAGCCGCACAGCAACACCGCCGGGGGCCCTCGGGGGTAGCAATTATTGGGTGGCATCTTGGCTTTTACGAATCCTCGGGAAATCTCGCACTCCTCCTGGTGGTGTGTGACCTTCGAGGCGATCCGCAATAATTATGGTACATTAAACAGCATTACACCCTTGATGTCCCTTTGATTGATCCTCTAGACGCATCCTGACGCATCCAGCACGTTGGCTCCGTTACGATCCGTTTGCGCCCGGCTTCAATTCCGTTCATGAAGACAAACGACACCATTTCCCGATGGGACGACAGACAACCGATGATGGTTGGGTGCCGGTAATCGGAATGACTTCATTGTTTCTGCTGAACTTCGTGACACAGTGCGGTCCTTACAACGGATCCGCAAAGCTAGCAGGTCAAATCAGAATCGAAAACTGCCAAAAAGTTGGCATCCTTACGCTCGGCAATAAGGTAATTTGTGGGGCCTCTCGTCGCCCAACGGATTGGCGACCCGAGATCGTCCCAGTCTGTCCCAGTTTCGTTCGCGAGCGCCCGCCCCGTCCGCCCCGGCACACAAGGAAGGACAATAAACCTCTATTAAGTTTTATTATTTGTGATCGTATTATATCGTTTAAGAGATTGCCCACGGGGCCGTCTTCTTGCGGCCGAGGCCGATTGCGTGCAGGACGCTCCGGGCCCCTGGGAAGACGTGTTGGTCTGCCGGCGTCTTGAGCAGGTCTCGGCTCGTTTCGTCGTCGCGTTGGAGCCGCCGTTGGATGTGCGAAAAGTGTTTAAGTGGCGCGGGAACTTTCGGTCACGAACCGCGGCCACTCCCATCCGGCCGGGTGCGTTTCTCACAGGACGTTTGTCGGTGTCGCGCTTTTCCCCGAACCGCTGGCGCTGGCGTTAGGCGTGCTAATTGAATTAATTACTCGAACCTCGCAATGCGCATTCCGGTTCCATTGCGTGCCCGAAGGATGCTGGCACGGTTCCGGGCCGTTTCGCTTCGAGTCGCGCACCACCACACGAAAAGAAGGGGCTTCGAAAAGGCTACGCGAACGGTTTCAGGAATTGAAAAAAATAACAGGAGAACATCGGTATTTTCCCGGAGATCTCCGGCCTACGGCGCCTAAAGGTATGCAACTCCGGGCGCGTTAACTAATCCGCCAAGACAACGTGGCCGGGTGTGTGCCAAAAGTGTGCCCAACAATGGCACCATTAAACAAGCAAATCACTGTAATCAGGTCCGGGGTTCCGCTTTTTTGTAGGCCGTCACCTTGGCTTGGCCCGCGAATAATAGAGCGCCAAATTACATTTGGTGCTGGCCCACTGACTCGGGCACGTGCCAAAGGACACCCTCTCTCACACTGCAGGACGTCGAGGGGGAAAATGGCGAAATCCTGAATTGGCCACGATTTGCTAGCAGCCGCCAGCATCCTGGCCTCGGGGCATCCTCGACTCCGGGATCGGATTCTGTCCCCTATCGGGCCAGTAATTTGTCGGCACTTTCGGAGTTCGGTTCGAGAGATTATGTAATTGTTGCTCACGCCGGGATGTAGGCCACACGGACACACACCGCCAACAGATCCTTCAAAGAATTGAAGGAGGGAAGCACTCGAGTTTGGCACCAGTGACACGATTTAACGGACAGAAGGGGTGTTTAATGTTGTGATCGGTTACAAATTTAGTTAGTGGTCCACAGACGGAATTCAATTTAGACGACTGACTCCGGATTTAATTTAGCAGTCAAAATAATCATTACGCCGGGTTGTTCGGTGTCACCAATCGATATCGATGATCGATTGATGCAAACGCCATCAATTGCGTGCCGTGTGCGCCGGCTTGTAATGGGTCGAAAAGTGTCAGTGGCACATCATTTAAATTAAGCGCCACCTCGCCATGTGAGGAACATGATAAATCGACGCGTCGAACCGAGGTGTGGCTAATATTTATTGACCATCAATTCATTACTGTCCGTTCCGCCAGTGGCACTTTTTGCACGCACTCCGCACTACTTCCGCGGCCGGTGGATGAAGACATTAAGGCCAATTTTTAAACGATCCCATTTCGCGGAACACGTGTCTGCTGGCGGCGTCGGGAATGGTGGCCTCCCCAAAAACCGATCGCCACGAAGTTGAGTGAGTTGGGGCGGGGGGCTAGACCGAACACAACGCGATTACAATGTTGGCTTAGCTCGACTGGCTGATGGCTTATGGATTCCGTCAGTCAGCCGGTCAGTCAGGTTGGGGCTTGGGCGCCACACCAGTGACACAGTTATGTGCGTTTGCGTGGCCAAATCAATTACCAACCACAATGTTGGGGCCCCCCGCACGATTTGATGGGCCGAGGCTCTATGGCCCTCGAGGGTGGACGGCTCGGATCGAAGCGGTTTTCGATCGTTGCATGATCGCGCTCGGAACGGCTCACGAACCGCTGCGTGAAGAAGAAAAACCTACTCATTACCTATGTAGATGAGTAGGTTGCTCTTCGCCCGCTAGCGCTCGGGAGCATAAAAAGCATAACAAAACAGAACCGGGAAGATGATATTAATTTATATTATTGCCCGGACCGGATGGATGCGTTTCGTGCGCTTCGAGGCCGCTTGCTGCAACTTTCTCGCCACGGCCGCGCGCGTACGCACGTGTGCGCGTTTCCGTGGCCCTTGCGGTGTCTCTGTGTGCACTGGCCAGCCAGCCAACACGCACTTCCTGCCTGCCTGCCTGCCCGCCCGCCCGCCAGCACCGGGAGCGATCCTTTCGCGATTACTTTCCCATTAAAGGCGCCGGTTCGGTTGTGCGCGCACCCCGAAGAATGATATCTTGCGCTGCTGCAATTTGCCCCACCGCGTATCCCGTTTTGGGGCCTGGGCCTTAGGGGCCCCCTCGGGACGTGTTCTGTTTTTGGTTTATTGCTTGTTCCGTTTGCTAGCCGCGCGAGTTGCAACAATCTGTTCCGGGCCGCTCACGATCGCGCGTCCTCTCTGGCTGGTCTATAATGAAGATCGGCTCTGCGGCCGCAGCGGGGAAACCGTCCCCAAAACGGGGGGGTCCGGGCAACGCTAAAAGCTTACGGTGGAGGAGAAGGAGATGAGGAGGGGGAAAAAAACAGGAAGCAGCGAGCGAAGCGCAACAAAAAATTATAACCCAACCTGATGCAGAGCATATTTACATATTCTTCTTGAGGTGGATCTTCGGCCTCTTCGGACTACCTTCGGACGACTCCTCAGCACGATGTGCGTGTGCGTGTGTGTGTGTTGGGATGCGCTATTCGAACCGGAGGAGAAAAAAAAACCGGACAATTATGCTAAGTAGCATATATGTGATATGTTAGCCCTGGCAACAATGTGCAAAAACAGATCGTAACAAAACTCGAATTGGAATTTCCTATCAACACAGCGCGTTGCTTCTCGTCTCTCTCTCTCTCTCTCTCTCTCTCTCTCTCTCTCTCTCTCTCTTTCTCTCTCTCATTCGCTCCGGTTTGTGGCCGAGAGTGAAAAAAACTGAAAGGGCGCCGCACGATGTGATCTTCCGGGAAACGAACCCTCTCCACTTAAGAGGCACCTTGCGATCGGTTCGCGTGACCACCAATTTGAAGGGAAAACGTCTTATCAATGTCAAACTCCTGCGGCCAAGGTCAGTGTCCAAATTTGAGTGGTACCACCGAAATCGGCCGGGAATTCATAATTGTTTGTTTGGCTGCCATGCAAATGTCCGGCCAAAAGGATGGGAATCGTTTTTCCCGTATTTCCCCTCACCCGGCACTAATTTGTGCTGTCACCGTGAACAGTGAACTCGACCCTTCGATGCTGATGAG
The DNA here is from genome assembly GCF_943735745.2 of Anopheles bellator. Taxonomy (NCBI): domain Eukaryota; kingdom Metazoa; phylum Arthropoda; class Insecta; order Diptera; family Culicidae; genus Anopheles; species Anopheles bellator. Next base: position 40,682,716 of record NC_071285.1, read on the forward strand.
AGAACACAGAATGAAGCCATAACGTTATCGTTCCCACATGATACCACCACATCATTGAGTTACGCTCCCGGCCCAGTGCAGATGCACCGAGCGGCGCTGACAACATGTCCACAGCTAGCGCGGCCGCCGACAGCGACATCTTTTCCTAATCTAGTAGGACCCCCTGCTCTGGTTGGCCTGAAAAGAAATCTAGTTGAATTAAAGAGACACACACCCCAGCATGCGGCCTGGACCGGGGTCTGCTTATGTTGGTGTGTGGCGCAAAGAAGGAAGAATGAATTAAGCTCAATTTGATTCAATCACGCATTGAAATCACTTTATGCTCTTAATCACAGCACGAGACTTGCGCCGAGAAGGTTTGCGCTGCGCCGCGTCGCGGGTCCCCGGCGACGGATGGACGGTGCAACATTGACACACTGCTGACGGGGGGGCCGGTGACTCGCCGGCGTATGATGCGTTTCGAAAGCATTGATTTCCTTGACCGCGCGCGCGCGCGGTTCGTCGATGGCTCTGGCGGGCGGATTTTGTGCGCCGTAAATAGATTAAGAAAAATGAGCTCACTTTCCGCTGACGTGCCTGCGGAGTGCCGCCGAGCCGCGATATCGTGACACGAATCGCGATTGCTAATTTCAGATCACCACAAACGACGGACTACGGACTCTACTTAGAAATGAGAATCGTTTCGGAAAGAATTTTCGGTTGGATGAAGCAGCTACTCGAAACGGAACATAATTAAATTTTACTGACTAATGGTCAAACGGCGAATATCTGATAGCTGATAAAAAAATTAAATGATAAAGGGTTGTTAATTTTTTTTGAAGGAATTTAAAAAATAATTGAAAACTAATGTTTTTTATTAATTGTTTTATCATAAAGTTTGTACTTTGCTATTATGCGTGAAACACAATATCATATGTTCAATTGGGAGCCTCGGGATCTATGGCAAAAGTCGTATCTGATAAGATTATTTTCAGTGAGTTTTTTGTACATTTCGTGTGTTGCCGTCGACCATAAGCTGGGGACCTTCCTTCGTCGTTTTCGAAAAAAATAGGGCCTATGACACTGGCAACTTAAAATGCGCATCATACAGTCACCTTTTCTCGATATAGCGCCTTTCTTCAATCGATTGAGGGCTTTCAGAGGCCCAGAACGGTTTACGTAGGAAAGAAAAGAATGTGCCTCGTCGTTGAAGGAAAATTAGGGGCTTCGGCATTTCGGCCTCAAGAACCCATTTAGCGTATTGTCTTCGTTGTGGATGGTCAGTACGCTTCAATTGTTGTGGTAGCAGAACTTTTTAAAATAATTTTAACACGTTGATCTGTTGGATCTGTTGGTTGGGAAAATGGCAGTAATTCATCTTAAAGGTTTGACTGTTGAATTAATTTTCAATTATATCGATAAATGTAAAACTTTCATACGAATAGAAACAACAGCCTAATAAATATAATAAGTAAGTTAGTTAGTAAGTTTTGGTGGAGAAAGTTTATCTAAAGTTAGGTAAGTTAGACTATCAAAAGGCTGACAATTTATTTCTAAATAGCAACAATAAGCCATAAAAAGTTCAGTGGAGTCCAGTGTTTGAAACAGAACATTAAGCGAGAACTTTCGAAGCATGAGTTTCTAAACACAAAGCGGGTCGTGAGAATTTCCCTATTTTCCACGAGTTCCCAAAAGTGTGAGAATTTTTGGGAACACTTTTACAACTAAGACCCCGTTGGTTCCCACGGCTTCCGCTGATCCCGTGTGGTCAACATTCTTCGGACTTTTTCAGGCGAATAACGAGGTCCGGCCACGCAAAAAAGGTAAACAAACAATCCCCGAGCTGCCCACCCCTAATACTGCCACCCGGAATCGATCCGTGCGCTGGTGCCCCTATATTGACAAGTGAGCACAGCGATGCTCGAGGCCCGGCAGCATATGTAGTGTGCCGGCATCCTGAAATCATTATGATCCGCTTTGTCCACCGGGGCCGGTGCGTGCGCCGGCCACACCGAGAAGTCTTCGGTGAACCGGAACCACCATTTCTCTCCCACTCTCTCTCTCTCTCTCTCTCTCTCTCTCTCTCTCTCTCTCTCTCTCTAGCGAAATGAAGCATCCCAATAGCGAGCTGGCCACATTATAATGGGCCACAAATCCGAGCGGCCGAGTGCCAATCGTTGTGTGGGTCGTGGTGTTTTTCTCTCCCTTGCTCCGTGCCGATGCCGATTTTATGCTGCTATTTATGCTGCTAGTCTCCCGCGCACCGTGAACTGATGTGCGCCTATTGTTCCGGGTGTGGGACACACGCACCCGGCCGGGACCGGCCTGTGGCCATTCCGGTGCTTCCTGAGCTCGTTAGCTCAGCGCCCAGCGCTTCGGGACCCGAGCCACCGAGTGTCTTCCCGAAAACCCGCAGGACCCTCTCCCGCCGCTCTGTTGAGTGTGACAATTGGTGCGTAAAATTTTCCCTCCTTCGCCCACCCGGTCGGCCGGCCGAAACAATGCGACGGATTAGAATGTTTTTCGAGCATCGATGAACGAGATGAAAAGATTATGTTGTTCCATTTTTTGCTTCTGTTGTGTCTGTCCGTTGTCCGTTGTTGTTTGTCCCTCGGACCCCGGTGGCCCCGGTTGCTACTGTTTCCTGTTGGCCGGGGCTTTGAAAATGTGGCCGATTTGAAGTGCTTTCGGTGCTTCCGATTTTCCCCCATCCGTGGGCTTGTTGGCTTTGTCCTTTGTGCGCGAATATGTGTGCGCGCGTCTGTGTGGATATTGTTTGGCCTGATGTCATGGTGCAAAGTAGGGCCACGCTCTTTAGGCTGGCTTATTTTGGGCGAACGTGGCTTTGATGGTGTCGTTGAAGACGTGAGTGGCATTATGATGATGGCCCGGGTTTGACATGCCCGCAAAGATGGGACATCGGTGATACGGGCGAATTAGTCGAACAATTTCTGCTGTAGGGCCCGTTTTGAGAAGTCAAAAAGTGATAAGCCCACATCAGCGATCTTTTCACTGGCGAACCTTAACACTTACACTGCATCGCGGCCATCCCGGAACTAGGCAGTTGATTTTTTTTTATCTGTATTTATGGGCAAGGTAATTTAAAAACGACAAGACATAACATTAATGAGTGACGTCTGCCTTTGTTGTCTTGCATTTCAGTTGATTTTATTGATCGAATGTTAATGTTAAGTGAAAATATGGCGTTGTTTAATAAGTTCGGCGCTTCAATATCAGCTACTGGGCTAAATTTATTTGGTTTTGTTGCTACATTCTTAACATGAAAAATATGAAATTCTTTAGAAAAATCAAGTATTGTGCAGTAAGTGAATTTTTGTTTCTTGGAAGATTTAAAAGCAAAGGAAATTTTTAACGAATGTTCAAAGTATGTAAGGATTCTTCGATTAGGCTTGTGTCTATCAGCATGATCCAGAATCAAAACAAGAGGCTAAAAACCGATGTGAACCTAGTTCTTCGGCTCCGAAATGAGTACGTGTTCAAAAATCGGCCAAGAAGGTGTTAACATCAGTTTTTATAGATACGAAATTAATTTCGTTTGTGGATCACTTGCAAAATCGTAAAACAATAAATTCTGAATATTATTGTATCCTCTTTTCCAACCTGAAGGAAAACAATCGTGAAAACAGACCGGGTTTGCAAAGGAAAAAGAAATCAAAGAAATCATCCAACATATTTAACAGATTTGTCCTCTAGTGACTTCCATCTGTTTCCTCCAGAAAAATTGTTATTGACCACGATATCAAAATTAAAGTATATTTCAATAACATGTAATTTAACGCCCAATTCCAGTTTTTGCTATCCGCAACATAAAACAAAAACATGCGATGAAATAAGAAAATTATAGCTTCACGAAAGGCTTCGACCATTGTATAGCGCAATAAAGACGAAAGATTAAAGCTGAATGAATCGCATAGCACGACTTGACAGAGCTCGAAGTCTGCGATCAGATTAGACAATAAAATCCCCATATTTCATCCAAAATGGTTTTTAATAATTCAACATCTTTCAACAATGCGTGCAACACGACGACAGCTTAACACGCTCTGAACATGGTAATGCTATCGCGTTAATTGATATCGGCCACATTAAGTGAAAACACGTTTGGTCCGCGATAGAAATCAACGCATCGCCGGCCGGATCGAGCAGGAAACAATCAATAATTATCGGCAATTTTGTCCGTGGTGTCCAAACAGGTCCTGCGTGGCTACGACATCACTAGCGCCACCTAGCGACCGGTAGCGCACCTACCGCCAGGAGTGTGCGCGTTTGTGGTCCTCGGCAGCGAAACAAAGACAAGGGCAGGGACGAAAATCCTTTCCTGTTGCTTCATTATCCCGTCATAGTATTGGCCACCAACGCCCAAAATACTCCAATTAGAAACAACAATTTTTATCCCCGAAAAGTGTCAATCTTTCGAAGGACGGCCAATATAAGGCTTGGATAGGCAATTAGGCAATCGAAACGTTGGCCATCGTCGACAGGACTCGGTATCATCCTCCGTCACTAGCTTTCGTTGTAGGCTTCCCGTTTCTTTGTAGGTCCCGGGTTTTCGGGGCACACAGTTTTCGGGCACCGGTCCGATGCGGAGCGGTCCGATTGCCAATATTCTTCCCGAACCGTGTGATTAGGGCTCATTAAAAATATGATCCGTTTTATTTCGCCGTGCCGTGCAGCTTCCTCTTCTTCGCCGTCGTCGGGCCGGTCGTGTTCTCTGCGCTACGCTAGCCGATGCAATTTGAGTTTCGAGTCCTTTTTCCCTTCCGACTCATAGCCGTGTCCTTCACACCCGCCCCGTTGATCCGTTCTTGCCTTTCTCGCTCTCTCCCTCGCGTTTGCTGAACGATCTGCTTTGATCGTCGGGCTGATGCATTGCAGGCAAGCGCCACTTGATGTCCTCCCCGGTCGGTGCACTTAATGGACCGCCTCTCGGCCTCGGCCGTCACAACGCGAAGCAGGACGTAAGGTCGGAGGCCCGGGTTTCCTGTTTTGCGATGCCCATTGATGGTGGTTCCCCTGGGCCTGGCTCCTAACAAATTACTCACTCATTATGGTCTCACTTCGACACAACGACGGCGCTACGGAGCTCCTTCGAGGCGCAGGTACCATTGGCCGATTTCTTGGTTCTTGGTGTACACTTTTTTTTTTTGATCACCACCGCATTTCCGATTTTTCTTGACCGCCGTCCGCCGGGTCCTTCGGTCGCTCGGGTCAAGCGGTTTCATTCGGAATCCCTTATCGACGCCGCCGCAGTCACCTAATGATGATGGACGGTGTCGGTGAGAGGCCCATCACACACACACACGTAAGCACCCACACATTTCCTCGACCTCTCCCCCAACGGCCAACGTGACGTTGACAAGCCGAAGACGCCGAGCGGCCACGTTCATTAATGGATCCGACGCCGTAGCGCGCGAAGGCCGCAATCGAAGGCCGATCAAGGTTGGGACTCTGGCGGCCGAAGAAATATCATTCTAATTTTTATGAATGACCCGAGCGAGCGGCGGGTCCCGGGCCGTGCCCCTCCTATCCGACGCGCCAGGAAACCGGACCCGGGGACTGTAATTTGGATGTCATGTTTTGAGATGGCGTTCCCGCGTTTGTTACCTTTCTTAATGTAGGGCCGCTTCTTTGTCGCCGCGCTATGCTTCCACCCCCCCGGGGGTGCTGTCCTGGGCGGCTGATGGTAAAAGTGTTTAACCTTTTTGCCCGGCTTCTCTGTCTTCCGGCGCGTGTTTTTTGCCCTGCCCTGCGCTCGATGGCGCGTCTTAAAAGCGCGACGACCGAACGAACGAAAGTTTTGAAGCCAAACTAATGTTCTACCGATTTTTGTTTTTTCGTTCCCTGGTTTTGGGTGTGATTCTCGGGCACCCCTTTTGGCCAGGCCCCCCACCCTCTCCCCGTCTGGGTAGTGGCACCCAGATTGCACGCCGTGTGCCCGGTCTGGCGTGTTGTCACCGGCGGAGGATGATTGATGGAGAATGGGCTCGGTGGGTTCGGAGGAACCGTAGGGGGGCTGTGTGTATGGGTGTGTGCTAGTGTTTTATCATTAATGGCGCCACTCGGCCACGAACCGGAACACGAAACTCCGCGGTTTGCCACGGAACGGTGGAGTTGGTCGCGAAAACCGCAACGAACGCGCCAAAGCGCCCCAATCAGTCACCGTTGTCCAGCCCCTGGTCGGCTTGGCCAGCCCTTATCTCGAAGGGTGGTGGTGGACGGCTCGTAATTGCTCGTAATTAGGTTCGACACTAGAAGACACATGACCCGCCGATCGGCCGCATGGGGCCGTTCGATTTGAATCCGTTTGAAATGTTACTCGGCCCGCCAGAATTTTGTTGCAAATTATTTCAGGCGATCTGTGGTCCCTTTTCAAATGCTGGGCCTTTATTTAGTGTATTTTTGGAAGCCGATTTTACTTTGTTTATTTTTGACGGCATTGACAGGTCAGGTTTCTAGGGTATGGGCCTCTTCTAATTAGTGTATTATTTTGGCTACATATTTTGGGTGTACTGAAAATGTTATTTTATCATTGAAATGGTGAGCTGGTGAAACAACCTGTGGTCATTCGATAATGCAACCAACTTATCACCGGGCCAGAATTGATCTTTGTTCCTAAATTCGCAGCTTGTTTTATGTTGCTCCATTTATTGGCGCTATTCTACTTACTTTATTGCTACTGTGATAAAATAATATCGAGCATTCGTTTATGACTCGAAAAATCATTGTTTATTCTACCTTTGAAGTGATCACAATTTTATGCACTACATTTGTTCCAATTCTCGAATGGGCTCTAAAGGTCCTTTTTGCGAATGACATTCAACACTGCTGACTCTAAAACGGTGTCCGAAAACAACTGTTTTACGTTATTTTTTGGTCTTAGAAATAGACTGTAGCCAAAAATAGGTAAAATTTTTATTTTGAACTAACCGGGATACGGATCCACTTTTGTAAACAGTTAAAAGTGAATTCTTCGTAAATGACTGAAACTGTTCAACAATGCAGTTCCATTAAATTTTGTGCGTTGAATGAAATTTCTTCTTCCAAAAAGGTTGAAAAAGGCAAAAGGTTGTTGCAAAATGCCTCGCTGAGTAAGTTCTATCTAAAAAAAAAGTTTATAAGTGGTATGAAAAGTTCAAGATCGGGGACGCATAAAATCATAGAATCAGTGGTCCTATATCGTCGATTGACAGTCCGAGATCTTGCTGACCTTGTTGGAAAATCGCAAGGATCAATGGCAATCACTTTGAGTGACCGTTTGGGCCTTAAAATAGTAACTGTTATTTGATGCCAAAAACGTAGGGTTTTTAGCATCACAATTTCGTGATCTGTTAGTGATCATTAGTGGGCTCCTTCTTCTGGCTATTCGCTAAACTCAAGAGCCCGCCTCATGGACATCGTTTCGATTCTACAGAAGAGATAGAAACCGAAACGAAGAGCTCACAGAAGTCAATACAGGAAGAAGAATTTCCGTTATCTTTTGAAAACTGGAACAAATGTTGGCACTATTTCAAATTTCATGATATATTTTGGCCACAGTAGTACTTATTAACTGTTCCCAAATCAACATAAAACATTGTCTTGTGAACGGGGAGTATTCTGTGTTTCGCGTGCGGCTTCGGGCTGGCTTCATGGCCGACATTACATTTCGCAACGCATCGGTGTGTAGGTGTGCTCTGTGATGCAGTCCGTGATTTCGTGCCGGCATCAGCGGACCACGAAAGTGCCACGCCCGTGTGTCATGCTTCGGGCCCCGACCCCGGAAAAGAGTCCCTTTCCGTGGCGTCGGGGCCGATTGAATTACACTTTCGCCCGGCCACGGCCACGGTGGGCGAATGAGTCAGCGAGATGTACTGCCCACCCCGAGCGGGGGGGGGGGGGAACCGTAGGCGAATCGGAAACACCTACCGCCACCTTCTCCCCACCCGCCCAGAGGGGGTGCGATGGCCGCGCTTGGGACTGCGGAAGGGGGCCCACTGCAGCAAATGGTCCTGCAGGGGTGATGGGGTCGGGAAATGGGAGCAGCTTTTATGGTTATGCGGATATGTGAGCCACAAAATCGTTCTCATGTTTATTCATATTCCGCCGCCGCCACCGCCGACGACGCCACCGCCAATCCTCCGCCGCCCGGCCAACCGGCAGGTTCTGTTCTTCTTTTTTCCACGAAAGGACTCCCCTTTTCGAGGACTATGGACGCCACGAACATGCGCCTAGCCCGCCCGACAAAGGGACCCCGGGAACCCCTTCCGTGGTCCGTTTGCCAATTGTGCAGCGCGGTCGACGTGTAACGAACGCCAAGCCAACGTTTCGCAGGCGACGACAGCCGTTAAAAGTGCACAATCGGCGCTCGGTCGGTCGGTCGGTCGGTGGAGAATATCATAAAAAGTGTCCGTCAGGGGCCCCCAGACGCTCCATCTCTTCTTTCCCTTTTTTCTGCCATCCTACTCCGACGCGGGATGGAACCATTTCACAATTCTGCCTTCGGGTGCGCCATTTTGAATGTTAAAAAGGAAACGCGCCGAGAGCTTTGGCGCGGGGCCACCGGGGGCGAAACAAGGACGAGCGAATGTTTCGGGTGCTGCAGCGAGTCGATTTCGCCGTTTTCGCCCCAAAAACCGGCAAGACGTCCGGCGTTTCGATGATGGGAGATGAATTTAAATTAATTGAAGCCAGCCAGTCCCCTAATCGCGTAGCTGGCCACAAGCAAGCTCATTTGGTCTCATCCCGGGGGCCCGCTGATCCGGTTACACGTTGAGGGATTTTTACTACTCCGACAGAATCTTGTTTTCATTCATCGTTCGGGGGAACCGGGCGACTCTAATTATGTTTCGATTAAAATGTCGATCATGCGGAGTGCGGTACGGCAACGGACGGTTCTGGCGGGGAACGGACTGTTTAGCGAGTTTCGGTTTGGGCGAGGGTTTCGTCTGCTTTTCCTGCCCAGCTCGTTGGTTGGGGATGTGTAACGGACATTGTTCTGATGATTAAACGGGTAAATGATTAAAGCTTCTTTGTTTCGATGCATATTTTTTAATACTTTTGTTTGAAATTTTTTTAAAGTAATCATTGCATATTTTGAAATCTGTAGGATATTTCAGAGCTAAAGTTACGTTATGATATCCGAATTGGGTTTAACGATTTAACGTTTGTGATTTTTGCTACGTTATTTTGTAATTAATTTTGTTTTCCTTCTTGAATCGTTTTTCTTTACGTAATGTGAAAAATTCATCTCTTTTTTAGAGGACTTTGAAGTAGATTACGCTTTAAGGCACCTGCAGAGACTTTTGCTGATAAAAGATTACTAAACAATTTACCAACTGTGTTTTACCAGATGTGAGGGTTAAAATTACATTTCCGATACATTTTCTTGTTATTTTAAGTCACGTGATTGTTATCAAAATCACTCACGGCAAAATCATTGTCATCAAAAATAACGACGATGTAATCATCGTTTGATACTACACATTTCGCCCATCATGAGAACTGTGGATTCCTTTCCATCGATTTTTTTTATTGAAAACCGTTCGTTGACATTTTTTTCCGATGTCTTAAAATTCGGCAAGTGCATTTACCGTTGAAGCAAAAATGTTATGAGGCCTACAGAATTCAGCGTTTAGGGTTTGTACTGTGCTGTCCATGACTTTGGAGGTTTGCTCCGTGCCGTTGTCATGCTCTAATATGGCTTAGCTGTTTCTTCGGATCTATTCAGATCCATCCTATGGCTTTTTCAACAATTTTAAACTGCTGTTTAGGACAAATTCGAAATTTCTGACCATTGCTATTGTGTTTGAGATGGGTCTGCATCCCTGCAACTCCTGCATGTCCTCATCGTCAAACCTTTTCACTGCATCAGGACGGTCAATATGTTTCAGTCCGACGAGTTTCGACCAAATTAAAAAAAACGTGAACATAAAAACATCTTCTCATGAAAAAGCAAATATAGCGAATCCCGTAAATGCCCTGTATTGAAAACGAAACTCGACAATTTTGAATAAGCTGAACAACCATCTCACTTTATTTTTCACAGAGTGACCTCAATATTTTTCACTGTAGGCTGTATCATTTTTTATAAATTTATACAAATATTTGGAAACCATAAACCTGCCCATAAACTACTAGAAGAACTGTGTTGGAAACTACTTTTAATCCAACATAAACTCATCAACAGGCAAGCACTGGCACACTGTAAAATGATTATAGTTTCGCCTGGTCTACAGTTTGGTGCGCAAGCTGTATTTTTTGTGAAAATTCGTAACCAACCTCTATCATAAAATGTAAATAAAAGAACAATAAATTGAAATTAACCAACAAATAGAGCATAAGCAATAAACCAACAAACCCACAAAAAGAGATGAAAGAAACTCCATAAAGAAAAATGATGAAAATGATAACGACAAACGCTGCAACATTAGATGACGATGCGTTCAAAATAAAGTTTAAAGTACTAACGTTAGGATAAGAATGGCAGCATTTGCTCACTGAAAGCACGTCACTTCATACGACGAATGGCCCAAAAAAAAAGCCAACCAGCAAAGAAACCCACCGAAACCGACCTTTCGCGGAACCTTTTCGCGTAAATCGAAAAATACCAAACACGAAAGCGTTAGCGAGACACCACCTGACACCACGTGGCTTCCCGGAGCCCCGGGCCCCGGGCCCCGGGAGCAGTTGATTAAAGTCCGAGCCCGACCACAGCCAATCGGTCGCGGTGCCGGGGATATTTGTTTTGGTTTGGCGACCTCAGGTTGTGGCGAGACCGACCAATGTTCAATTAAAACGAGAATGTTGATTGGCTTCGAACAAAAATTGGCGCGAATCGAAGCGCGCGCGTCCCGGCAAACTTTATCAATTATGGACCGGACAGGCCGGACCGGACCGAACTGACCTCTCACCGTTCCTGTCGATGTAAATTTCTTTATATTAAACACAAAAAATGGAAAATCTTGTTTATATGCATGAAAAGCGGGAAGCTTGCGTTCGACCGGGCCACTTACCGGGATTATGGGTGGTTCCCGTTCCGTTCTTATCGGGCCGCGACTTATTAGATGCGCACCGTGCACCGGCGGAACACACCTCATACGTGGCTAATGATCCCGTCTTCCCGCGCCCGCGCGCGCGGGTCCTGCGGGCTTTCCCGGCCGGCCCGCTGTCCCCCAGTGGCTATGTAGGCAAATTTAATTCAATTCGATTCGCACGCACGCACGCCGGGCGGGCGGCTGATAATCTTTTAAGCTCACCCGGTAAGTATAATAATTAATGCGGGCCATTACGGGCCCGGCCCGGCCCGGCAGCACCCTTCGGGGGCCAATTTCATGAGCACTCCCGCTCGGCAGCGGCCAGCGAATAAAGATGTGTTCCCTTCCCGGTTCGCCGGTCGGTGCATCGGAGTGGCCGCCGGTGGGTGCGTTCGACGCGTTCGACCCATTAGCAGGCCAGTGCCGTTATCGTGCTCTTTATTGCGATATGTTGTGCCCACCGGACATCAGCGGCCAGCAGCCAGCACCCGCGTAAGCCACCATGCGTCTCCATGGGCCAACGGGCCGTAAGCCGAAAACCCGCTGTTCCCGGTTCGGTTCTGGTGGTTGGTTCTTGTCCTCCCCGGGTGCCCCGAGCTGCTGGCGTTGGGTAATAAAATATAATGTTATTACTTTGAAGCGTTAAATAGTTTTGCGATAAAAGTATCGCCTCGCCGGGAGTGTTTGCGGGAACAATGTTTTCTCCAGCAATTCGAATCTCTGGTCGGTTACGGGACCGTGACCATTCCGTCCATTGGGATGGCCATGCTGCACCACGGGATTGGGTGCGTTATGGCGCACGTTAGGATGTGAGGCACACAACGAAAAGAAATAAACAGGCACGCACCAGAACAGAAAATAAATAAAGCTCAACCGCCGCCGAGCGCGAAATGCGGCTCCGGCCCCGGCGCCGTGGACGGGTTTCGCGACTCGGGACGGGTTCCAACTTTGTAACGCGCACACACTGGAAATAAAATTTCCATATAAATGGACTCAAATTATAGATCAGCGTGACGACGGCGGGGCGCGCCATTGGTCGCCATTTTTTTTTGCGCGCGCGCGCACCGAGAGCTTTCCTCGCATGACGCGCCGTGGCGTGTCACTGGCACCGGTTCTGGCACTTGGGGATTTGTGCTCCGTACGGCGAGGATTAGACCGGGCGGCCCAGCCACAAAGGTATCGTTTTGATGGAGAAAATTGCACTCCGCGCCAGCTGCGTTGGACCTAGCCCAGGATCGATGGCCATTCTAGGAACCGGTCACCGGCACACGATTCCGGCGCACAAACGATCACGCAACGCGAAGTTTAACGCTCGCAACCGATATCCTGGTGAACGGTCGATTCGCTCAAGGGATTGCCAGCACAGAGATAGCAATTTGCAACCATTTGCACCAACATCCAATTGCTAGACGCGATCGTCGAAAGTGAAATCGGCCCCGAAAAACTGAGTGGTTCAATAAACATTCAGCGCTTCGCGGCCGCCGCCACCGCCCTTTTTAATGGCAAATTAATTGAATTAAATCGAATGGCCACGAAGGCCTCACGCGGCCAAGGACGCATTTCACGGAGAGATTTCGGAGCGCATTAGGAATGAAATTGTGGCGCTCCGATCGGCCACGGTGTTCCGATTGTTCCGACCCCGGCATTTTGTTTCCGGACCACGGCGCCTAATTTCCGTGCCGTGACTGATTGCCACCCGGTGATACGGTGAGAGCACTCGCGCAATAAAGAAGATTACTTTTTAATAGAAATACGCAAATGTAACGCCATTTGCCGATGGTTTTGGGCAGTTTGGTAATGTTTTTACTTGGTACCATCAGATGAAAGGATACTCGGCGACCGGTTGAGCTTTAGAATGCGCTGTCCGGTCAGTGACCACGATTTCACATCTGCCTGTGCAGATATGCTCCAGAGGTCCCCGGATCCGTTTCGTACGCCCGGCAGCGCCATATTTAATAACACACCTCGGGGACGCGGCCAAAGTCTTCATTCGTCCCGGTCCTGCGGTGCAGCGTCTTCGCTTGCTTCAGATGTTAAAAAGAAGTTTTATTCGCCCGGCCGCGGTTTGTTATTTTGTTTCATTCCGCGTTTGGTCAGCGGCCCTGGTAAAGGTCATGTGGCCTCGCCTCGGAGATGGAGTAGAAAATTCATTTCGCCCCGCGATGATGATACTTGGGCCTCGCAGTAATGGCCACAGAAGATGTCGATCGATCGATGAGCCCAACGCAGAGGTCGGTGTGGGGTTCCGTTTTTTGGGCGAAAATAAATTGTGTTGTGAAGAAAATGAAGGCTGCAACTTCAAACCGAGCCCGATCACGATCGGTCCTTATCGATCGGTCCTGCGCGAGGGTCCGAAATAAAGATGAAACCACTCACCGGGCTCCGAGCCAATCGTGGTGGAGTCCTTATTTTATGGACCCGCGGTGCAGTCAAGATAAATGCATCGGATAAGGCTTTTAAGGCCCCAGAGTACGGTGCGTCCGACGTGGATAAGCACCACCGCCGTGTCTGCCTGCTGCTGCCACCAGCCAACCATTGCGCCGGGGTCGGCGTTCGACGGGGAAAAGAACGCGAAACACGAAAACCAAAAAGCAGGACGGCGGCTGCACGGGGGGCAAAAATGACGGAAACATATTTTTGAAATATGGTCTCCACCGACACCGGCCACAGGCACAACGGGTCCGCGGTTTCTCGGGGTCGCGGTTTTCGTGGTGCACCTTCCTGTCGTTGCTTTTTTTTTGGGTTCTGTGGCTGCGGTTTTCGTTTCGTGTTGCGTTAACGCGCCATTCTTCGTGCACTTTTGGCTTCGGATGCCCCTTTTTTGTTGAATTTTGTTTTGATCGTTTTTTTTCTAGATTTTCGTGGCTGCGCGCATAAGGAGCAAGGAGCCCCGTTTGAGTAAGGGTAAAAGATGGCTGGCGTTCAAAATGGCAAAAATCATACTTTGGAAGCGATGATCGGGGGTCGGTTCGCTTGCCATTCGTGTGATTGGCGATGCCGACGCTAAATATAATGATCGAGCGAGGCAATTCGTTTTTAAGACTCTTATTTTACTGAAAGTAAGCCACCTTTAAATTGGCGCACATCTTACGGGCACTTAACAATCATTTGAATATATTGTTGTAAATAATATAAATTAATTGAAAACATAAACAAGATACAGTTTATTGAAATGGTAATACGTATTATTTAGCTTAGTTTCGAACTCGACTCGATTGTGTTCAAAATTTAAAAACCAAAGTACAGGGTGGTTCACAAGAGATGTTTTGGTTATAAATATTTGGTTTCATTTGATATAAAAAAACCGGTTCGATGCTTCAACATTTATTCGAAAGGATCATTTGTTCTATTTTTTTCCATTTCCATTTTTCCATTTTCCAGCAGTTATTTTTTAACTAAATGAAAAAAAATCTTTCATGAACCATCCTGTATAAAGTTCACCTTTTTATTATTCAAATTATTATTCAGTTAAGAATGGCTGAGTTCCACAATTGGTTTCAAGTTTCCACGGATTATTCTCAAAACTAGAACAGTTGGATACTCATCTGAGTCCTCCTCAGCTTACTGAATCAAAGGTAATGTTGAATGAGATCCATTGTAACGTTTACCGTTCTTCGTAATGTTAATTGTTTATTGCATACCAATAAAATGGCGATCACCCAAGAAAGCGAGCCCCGGGACCGTTCGTTTGACTGTAAAATTCTTCTCCGAATCATTAAAAGCATCCTTCTGATAGACATTGCTGACACACGCGCTCCCGTGCTGGGGGTCTTCGTCGACGACCCATCGCAGCGTGAAGCATCATCGCCAGCATCATCGTCATCAGCATCATCGCCGTCAGGAGCCGCATCACCGTGTGCGCTGCGTGTTTGATTAATGCTATTGTACTCAATCAACAGATTGTGCCCCGAAGGTGGCCCAGCCGCTCGCGGGAACATCAAACGTCACGCCGGGACATTTTCGGGGTAATCCACGGGATAGAATAGAGATTATGATTGAAACAGACGTTGCGTAGACGACTTGCGTGCGTGTGAGTGGGTGTCCGCGCGAGTGGGCGGTGGCCGGAGGGACATCCTTTCGTTCGTTAGCGCGGACGGGTACGCGCGGGACACGTGCTCTCCGGGGCGTGGTGCAGAGGGCGCCACTGCGAAGGATGCAGAGCCTGATGATTGCCGAGCCGATTACCGGAACTGTGCCGTGCCGTGAGATCGCTTCACTATTTCCGACTCCGGTCGCTCCTTCCTCGGGTCGGTCGGCCAGGACATGCTGTTTGATTTTGAATCGGCCACAAATTGAAGACACGATTCAATTCCTCGCATCAACGCACCGACGCCCATCCCGCCCCCGAGCGAAGATTAGGAGCGGAACGAGGGGGGGCCGCATGTTCTAGACATCGTCAACCCCCACCCCCTCCCCCAACCGTCATCATTATTGTCATTAGCGTCATCATCGCCGCTCGGTGCCCGGTGAATGTAGCGGATGCTCCCGACCGGAAGGAACGATTTGCAGATGAGCCGCCGCCGCGTGGTGTGGTGTGTTGCGCTTGTGTCCTGGTCCTAGCGCAGCGTCCTGACCGGGAGGTCCGCACAATCCGACGCAATTTGTAATGCATACATATTCATTTTGTGGTTCCCCGGGACGAGTTTTGTGTTATGAAACACCGAAGCGGAAGAAAGAAGACTCGACGGCGGTGACCATCCTTCTCCAGCGCCAGGTTGTTATGGAACCACCTTCGGCAAGCGAGATGGCTCCCACACTCGATGGCAATCCGGATGAGAATCGAAGATAGAATTGACAAACTTCGTTTAACTTCGTTATAATTACATTTATTGCAATTTTTTCAATATTGCGCAATGTTTTTCTTGGAATCCGTGAGCCTTTGTCTGTGGTAATGTCAATCAACTTAAGCAGTTTGTCGGTATCTATAGCAATTCAAAATTATTATGAATAAATTATTGGATGATAATTTGCAAACTCCAAGAACTAACGGCTAACCGTATTAATTAACGTGGTGTGGTGCAGCCAACTTTTATACCCAGGTCGTTACGTAACTACCGTATGTGAGCTCTGGCTATTTGCTAAACGCAAAGGGCCGATCCGAGGACACCGTTTTTGAGCCTTTAGTGGAGATAAGAGTCGAAACGAAGAATGTGTTCGAAAAGTGGAACTAATCTACACATAATGTACTACAAGAAGTGGGGATTATGTAAAAGCTAATGACAAATATTTAGAAGAATAAAGAAAGATGTGTATCTTGGGGTCTCTACAGTGATACGACTACAACATTGACTACAACAACATGAACCGACAAACGTAATACACCTTCAGCAAATTGCAACCGAGTTAGCCCGGGAAAAGGCTATTCTGAAGTGTAGGAAATGCCATGCCAGATAATCTTATTAAACGTGTTAAACTTAATCTTGTTAAATTTAGTTAAAATAATAAATACGGCTCGGTCCGTTCTTCTAAGATAAAAAAAGAAAGATGTCTAGAGTTATAAGCAAATTCCACTTAATTTTTGGCCACAGTAATATTTTTGCTGCTTTAGAAGTTGGTTTCCTTTATTCATGAACGTAATCTCCTTCAAGACCCACACAATCACAACCACTTTTTTTTGGATTACGACGAATTTTCTTTTGCCTCAAAATGGACCATTGTGTTACATATCAACGCAAAATTTTCGGTTTATAATGTTTGGAAGACATGGCTAAACACTGCTCAGAATCATCAACACGTTCTTGTTTTTGGTCGGCAGCTACTTTGAACAGAGTTATCTAACATTAAAACACGAAATCGGTTAGTATTAACAGCGCCGTCTCAGGGTTAGGCACGAGACTTTTCAGCCCACATGTTATATTCTTGTTTGATGAAATTTGATCTTTCAAAACCCTCTTCGATTTTTAGACGTTAGTCAGCATTTTTTAAATTGATTTAATTTATCATCGATTAATGCGCCAGACTATGGTTTAAAAGAACATCACAATCTGGGCACTATTTATTCCTTTCGAGAGTACAATCTCTTAAACTTGTAACCAGAATGGGTTTCTTAATTACCGACAACAGCATCTTGCATGGCATGAAAGCAACTATCGTCTGTAAAACTTGTCCCAAGCCCATTCTAACGCTGCGAGAAGTCAATCGTTTTTCCGCCTTTTCCACATCCACTGTCACGCGGAAAATTGGACGCACAGTGCGCTGATGTGCCACGACCAATCGTCGAACACATTAAGGAGCTGGCGCAGGGCAAAAAACAAAATCCCCATTCGCATCAGCGCAATGGCGCAGCATCGAATCGATTCGGTACACCACCAGCAGCACCACCAAAGTACGGCCCAAAGAAGGACAAACAGAAACCAGAAGAAAACGGAAAGCATTTCCCTATCCCTGCCTGCCAGCACGGCCGTACGGCGAAACTTTCGGGATGATCCAGACACGGCTTCCGATTTGGGCCCGAGTTCGCTGCTCTGGGGTGCGTCTTCCAGCAATTACCACCGCAGAAGAAGTTCCTGCCGCAAGCCACTGTTCCCCTCAGCCCCCGGCTGGCCACCGCCCCGGTACACTGTCTTCCGGAAGCGCACTTAAAACCCATTAGCCCGTAATCAAATGTGTAAATTACTTCTTTTCCAGCGTTTTTGCCTTCGTTCGCCGCGGCGAAAACCTCACTGCGCTGGCCGGCCCGGAGACCTGAAAAGCCCAGACCTGGTGGCCGGTGGCTTGGGTTTTCCTGTCTGCGCTCACCCAGCATCCACCAGAACCCGTTTGCGTTGGCTTTCATCATTCGACGGAGCCCGGCGGACGGATACGGTGATGGTTCTCTGAAGAATATTTCCATTTCCGGCCCCCGGGACTCCCGGGGCCAACAGTCGCTACGTTGCGCTGCGGTGTCAGACCTCCGTCTCGCTGGCTTTCGATTGTTCCCGGCCAGGCCCGGCCAGGGACCGAGGAGCATCCTTGCTTCCTGTGGCAGGTGCGTCAAGGATCGAACCCCGGGCCCGGCCCATTGCAGGCTGCAAGCAGCAGTGAGTGTTAATGCAGCTCCAACACCCGAACGGGCGAGTCGTCGGCTTCGCTGCCGGCAAAGTTTCCCGATGTCTGATTAAAGATTTTCCACCTCAGTGCCCGAGTGACGACAAAGGAACTGGCAGCAGCACAGCGGGTTGAAATCTTTCGAAACAATTCGAGGGCAAAGAAGAAGAAAAACGGTCCACTGTAACGACGGGTAGGAAAATGGAAAACTGAATTCGCATCAGTTCTTGGCGATGATTGGGGACAGGGATGAAAGGAAGACCTTTGACAGTTGCGAGACATGTTTAAATTAAAGAGATTTAAATAGAACATAAGATGTTACACGGCTCTCCCAAACTAAACTGAAAATCTGTTTCAATATTTTTTATGTTTGAATCATAAAACATTGAAACCAATCATACTCAATTGAAGTGAATGAATGATACAAAAGGAATGAGATCATTGATTGCAAAAAATAAATTAAAAACTGGATATTTCTTTCATTTAATTCTCGTTACTCAACGAACCTTATCGTAGCTAACGTAAAAACTTGAACATAACGAAACTCTGAACCCGTAGAACAGTAACGAGAACGAATACTCATCATTTCTGCAGCGCAACTACGGGGCCCGGGCCAGCAGAAAAAAACGTCGAACCGAACCAGGGAAAATTCCGGACGTTCGGTTCACCATTTCCACGCCGGCGAGGGGGACGGGAACGGGTGCGTTCTTATGCTCTTCAGCCGCGACCGCGGAAAACAAATGAATGGTGCCCGCCTGGCCGCCTGTCAGCGCCAAGGCGCGCTCGACAATGCGGCCGCAATTGCGGAGCGCAGATATGCATGCATTGCGCAAAAAAGCGATCCAGCAGCAGCAGCAGCAGCCGCAGCATGCAGCATGAAACAATGGGCAGAGAGCTTCACACAGAGACCCGCCAATGGGGCAGAGAGAGAAGCGGTGATACGAGTGTCGTCGTAAATCGTTCCCAATGGGGACCGCAAATGGCGAAACGTTCGCTGGAATATGTCTTCAACGCGAACTATTTTCGCGTACGCCGCGACATTCATTAGAGAGTGGAATCGCGGGTCCCGAAACCGCGGCGGCCTCGGTGCCGGTCCGTGGGTTTCCGAAAGTGCAACGAGCAACTTTATTCCCGCAAGAAGTGCTTGGTGCTTGGTTTGCTCCACTTTTTCGCTCTCTTTTGCGATTCATTACGACGAACTTGGGGCACTGACCACTGACGTTGAGCTTTGTGTTCCATTGAAAAATGTCCACTGTTTAATTTATTTCTGCTGAGCATGAATCAATTTGTGGTGTTATCGAGTATAAATAAATTAAGGTTCTTAACGCATTAAAATATTAAAAAATGAGTCATTGGGTCGCCATAGACCTTAGCAGTTCTAGGCAGGAAGCTTCGAACCTCGAGCATAAAATTAGCATAACGATTGAACTGGCTTTAAAATTACGGGACAACCATGACTCCGGGAAGCTCCGGGGGCCGATCGAATCGATTTCCCAACGCTGCCGAGAACAGAACACCTCCCGAAAAGGGGAACCGAACGGTGGATGGGAACACAAAAAAGGCCGCCCATTTCCCTGCAAAGGATGCACAGCCGCCGGGGCCGCCGTACTGAGTTCGTTCGGACTCCCCGTCATTCAATCTCACGCCTCCACGCGGCTTGCCGACGATCAAACGACGTGTCCATCCTTGTCACGATGTTCCGGAATTCGGGTTGATGCCGTTTTATGCTGCTGCCAACCCAGCCCAACGATTGATTGGCGACCGCGCTCGTCAAACGTATGCAGCGCGGTCTTCGCGGCCACGCTTTGAACTAGGAATGTCACGCAAAATAGATGCGGCCGCGAGGAGGTTCGCTTTTCAGGAGTAATCGCCGGCGACAGCTCGCGACAACCGCTGCGCTGCGCTATGCTGCGCCACGCGGATGCATTCCTCTTTTTATGCCCCTTTTTATGCGCGCCTTTTCTTTCGCTCCTCGCGTCAGGCGTCATCCGCGCGGCCAGTTGCAGTTGATTTGCAGTTTCACTTGCAAATCTTGCAATTGTCGGCTCGATTCCTTGTCCGGCCACCACGGCCGGGAGCCGAAAAGAATGCCGCGAGTGCGTGCATCAAAGTGCAACGAGATAGGTGACGGGTCGCGGTTCTGCGCTGGTCGCGTTCTGTTGCCGCGCTGGAGCTACCGATACGGCTACTTAACCACGCGTCGGTTCGGATAGTCACGGTTTTCCGTCGAATATGCGGAGTCGACGCGCGGATAAGCCGGCCCCTTTTTGGGGCCACCGTGTGTGGGTTGCATTCAAGAGTTTCTTTTTGCCCCTTGGTCGGTCGGCCGGTCGGTCGGTGCTTCTTGACGGTCTCCAACTCTGACAACGCGTGTCAGCGAGCCTTCTAGGTCATCAGCCGGCAGCCGGCAGTTGTCAGTTTGGATACGATCAATTTCCATGCGAAATTGTCATCCGTTCGCGGGATCCGTTGACCGTCCGCCAGCGCTCCGTGGTCGGTCGGATTGATGGGGAAAAGTGTTGCAAGATTTACATAAGAAAACACACGTACATTGTGTCATTGGCCCTGCGGCTTGTTATCATGTTTTATCGCACGGTTTTAATGTCGCACAAAATGGGGGGATGAGCTTTCGATTGAGCAATTAAAAAGAAATCATTGTGGGAATGTTCATGTTTTGATAAAACCGTGGAACGAAGTACAAATAAATTACTCACCACCGATGCGCACTGGAAACTGGTTTAATAGCAATTGCGTCCAAACTTTGCACAATTTAAAGTACATTATCGGTCAATTCAACGGTGTGGGTCCTACGGTCCTATTTTTGTCAAGCATAAATCATTTCATCCATATTGAAGCGTAACATTTTAATATCTCCCCATCACGATGGCTTTTTGGTTAGCCGGTACTGGGTCAGCCGCAGGACAAACGCAGCCGGTCATAGGCTCAGATTGTTCCATCGACTGGTGTTTTGGTGAATTTGGTCATTCCAATTGCTTCTAATTGTGTGCCTTTATTTAGCAGTTTAACGGTGACCATTATTCTGGAAATTAAGCAACTGCGAATTGTTGACGGATAAGAGTAATCCATTATTTTGAAGTTCATAACTTTATTTAAGACGTTTTCGACGGGCCGATTTGCGTCAAATATGCACCGTTTTTTGCAAAATTTGTTGCCTTTTTAAAGATAGCTTCATAATGTCTCTCTTGTAGAAGACTTGATCGTTAATCTTTTATCACAATCCTTTCTTGAACTCAATTTTTCATCATTCAGGAAATTTGGCAATGCGCGAAAAAGGCGGCAATCGCTTGGTGCGAGCTTCTTTGTGAATCCAGTTTTACACAAATGGCTTAAAACTGTTTGGTGGTTAATCTTTAGCTCCTGCCCTATGCTCTTACTAACATACTTGTTGGTGCACGGCCCTTCGAGCAGGTCCCGCGAAGGAGGGACCTCTCTGCTCTTGGGTCGGCAGTCAGACAAAGGGGAGTGCTCCGCCCGAAAAGGGTGTCCTCGAGTCCCGACTCTCTAATACCTCTTCGGTTAGTTTGCCTCTCAGAGTTGAAGGCCTATCCCGAGGAGGGGAGAGCGGTTCTGTCGACCGTTTCGGATTTGGGCAGAGCTACCCCGGGTTTGAGAACCAAACTTGCTGTACTAGGATTGGCAATAAATTTCTCCGTTCGAGTTGTGGAATGATTCTAACTTTATTGTTCGTAATTGGGCGGTTTATATACAATTTTGAAGTACACGCATGTACACGGAGATTGGAACGTTTGGTCACTGCTGCGTCAGCGACCCTACCTTTCGACACGTAGACGTTGGGCCTGTCCAAGCAAAATTTTTTATTTAGGCCATCAACTGCCTGGTGTCGATCGGTTCACAATGTTTCTTTTATTTTCTTATCCTATGGGAGAGCGCGATTCCGCGGTTCCCATCGATTCGCCGGCATACGCGGAGGCAAACACGCTGGACGCTGCAACCCGATCGTCTGCGCGTGCAAACCGGTGTCGCGCGTGCAACGGGCCGCTTGGCTACAAGCAGCCACCTGTGCTTGCCACGCGCGGTCGAATCGATGGGAACGCAACTTGATCGCAACATCAAGCCCATTCGGCTGGTGCAACAACAATACTACTAATATACTACTAAAATACTTACTAATATGCCGATCCACTTTGATTATTACTGTGACTTTATCGACATTTTCGACGACGGCTCTGCTTGTGCGAGGTGAATATTTAATATCAAAAATAACTGAAACGGGTCGACGAAACCAAAATTTCTCACAACTTGCTGCTACCATATCGACACCATGAACACCATGCACAATTTCAGCTTGAATTTTCGCTTTTATCAAAGAAAAACTGTGAAATGTACCGAATTTTCTCTCAGTTGACTTCCACAGTTAACACCCTGTAACTCATAACCGAATGGAACAAATAAAAACAGTGAAAGTTTTTGTTCTATAGTTTGAAGTGTCAGCATTAAAACGAGCATAAATTTGAAGCTGTAAAATTGCTACTTCACGAGATATCGATCACTAAAGCCATCTACCGAGAAAATAATGGATAACTTTTAGCCAGTCTTGATTTAATGAAGAACCTTATGACTCACTAAGCTATTTATTCGAATTTGATCCTAACTTTTTCGGAAAAAGAAACCGACAAACAGTTATTTAATATGACGATTAAGGCATTACCAGCGTCAACTTGCGGAGTTGTTATTAATTAATGCTGAAAATCATCTTACATCGCATTTTAGACACAAAAATAAGTTCGGTTAATTGTCCAACAGAAAATTTTACTGTTTGTCTGAGTTTTAGCTCCGTTCGATCAGTTTACTGACATGAGCAACTGCTCATGTTTCAAATCCAATAGTTTCAAAAACCTACACCAAACCAAATATTCATGGGACAAACATTACATTTTACCAACATTCTTGTGTGACCACTGGAACGAAGAAGCAGCTCAACTTTGCGGCCAGCTGAGAGCGCCGGCAAAATAGTCAGTGGGTCAACGGAGCAACGATCAACAGCAATTGCGGGCCAATCATCTGTTTCGGGAGTATCACGATCACGGCGAGGGGATTCAATTTTGGAGGCGAATTAATTTTGATCGACTCTTCGTCAATGTGACGGCCGTCCTGCTGTCCGTCTGTCAGTGTGTCGCCCCCTGACAAAGGTCGACCCTAGACGAGGGCCACACCTCAAACCTCCGTTTGGCGCCAGCATAGTGCCCGATCGGCACACCTTTCGTCTGATCACGCCGGTTTGTGTGTGTTCCGGTCTCTACGTCTAGCGCCCATCCTGCGGTCGCGCACTTCCTTCGGCTGAGGACGAGACTGCAAGTGAAAACGGGCGAGAGTCTGGAGTCTTTCGGGCACGGGGCGAAATCAGATGATAATCGTGGTTATATAATTATTATAATGATGCGTCTACAAATTTGACCCGAAACCCGGTCCGCAGTCCGAAGTCGGAAGTAATTTGGAAGGCAACTGATCATTATCGGGGCTTTTGTTTTGTGGCCAGTGTGCCATCGTTCCCCGTGTGGTTGTGTTTCTCGGGCTGGATCTCTTTTCGTCCGCTGGATCCTCCCAACACTGCCGGGGTGATGCTGCCTCGGCCCAACACCATTCGCGGGCGGCGGTGACGCTTTTTCCCTGATGACCTCCGCCAGAGCGCTCCGTATTTGCGTTCTGCGCTAATTTCCGCCGCCGACTTCATTCTCGCGTAAGCCACCGACGGGGGCCCCCGACGTTCTTAATGTAGCCCCGAAAAGGAGGTCCATCTGGAGGTCCGCGCGGGCCCCATCCCCGCAAACGCAATTAATGGTCGGTCTCGGAGGGTCCGGTTCCGGTTGGGATTTATCATTTCCCCTTCGGCGTTCTGGCCGGACCCTCCCCCCGACCCCTGGCGTGCGTTCCGGTCGCACATCAATCAAAGTTGAATAATTTACAGAAATCCATAAATCTTGACCACCGCGAGCCAACCGGAATGCAGCCGCCGAACACAATGGGGACCGGACGCGATGCAGCCCGTTTCGGGCCGGTTGAGAAATTCCTGCCGGGTGCTTTTCCCGTGGATTTCGTTGTGCTTTTCTTCCACTGTCTTCGGCTTTTCGTGGGCGTGGAAAGAAAAACAAACTGTCCCTGGTCGGTGGATGCGCTTCGGTTGGGGGGCGAACGCGTTTGCCGCCCGAAGTGGCATTAAAAATGGCATTTAATTTATTTATTTTACTGACCGGAGCCGGAGTTGGGTGGGAATGAATGGAGAAAATTTTATCGTTTTTATTCTCCCATTCAGTCGACCGAGGGGGGCTAATTGGGGTCAGAACGGCGAACTTTGTTGAAGAAGCCATTTTGCTGCCAATATTGCTGGACTTTTCCGGAATGCATTAAAATATACATTCGAGGTGGCCCATTTAAGATTATTTTTTTTCCATTTGGTTATTTTAAAAAAAATGGCTTAATATTTTTCGATGCTTGAACATTTATTTGCAAAGTTGATTAATCAAATTTATGAATGAAATACAATTTTGGTAGCAGAAAATTGGGAAATATGAAAAACTAATCTCCAAAGTTGTGTATTGTATTGTATTGTATTGTAGTTGTGTGTATTCAAAGTTGTCTCCAAAGTACCTCGAAGAAGTTGCGATTTGACACCATTGGACCGTTATTATTGGAACAATCCAGCAACTATTGACGGCCTCAAGACCCAAATTTAAGTTGCTATTGCCGAGATAGGACTACAGACAGAATCGGGTACTCAAAAATCGGGTCGACCGAATGGGCTACTGCTAAGCCAATCGCGGTGCACATTTTAGCAAAATTGTTTTTCATAAAAAAATTGAAGAATCAACCTTTCAAATAAAAATTCAAGCACCGATAACTATTAAGCAGTTTATTACAACGAAATGAAAAAAGGAATTTAAACCCTGTAGAAACTCAAACCTGGATCAGCTACTTTTACAGCAAATAACTCTACCGTTATTTGTTTGCAGTCACGATTTGTTGAGTAAAATTACTAACAAACTCCTTTCAGAAAGTAAGGAGGTAAAATTTAGGGAAAGCCAACTCTTTAGAAGCCACTCATAAAATTCTACCAGTTCATGAAGGTCCAATGACCAGGCCTGTTGTCTATGATGATGATGATGATGCTCTGGGCAAATGACATGAGAATAATAAATCGGATTTCAATTCATGAAGTACCTCCGACAACCGGGTAAACGTTTATTCCACGAGACTTTTCATCCGCTAGCCATTTGTATGTTGACCGATGAAATTGGTTTCATTCGAATAATGAGTTCTAAAGCGAGTGTTCAAATATAAATTCACTAACCTATTTCCTGAGCTACCTTTGGAACAATATATTCAGTTGATTACCACTCTCTCCAATGGCACCTCATTGGAACCTTCAGAGTTGATTTATGTTTTAAACCACAAAAAATATTAACTTCTTACTGTTGCTGCTTCCTCAGCATCGGGGTCGGTTGCCCGAAAGTGTGGACATAACCGTAAAGCAGAGCAATATCAACAAAAATTCTATGCTCCGAAACCGGGCCGCAGAGCTCGCTCGCCGTAACAAAGTTATTAATGCAAAATAGCCGAAATGCTTCGAATAGTTCACGTTTTCGAGGCCATCGATCTGCATCGGGTCTGCGGTGACGGTGCGCGGCCGCAGAGAGCAACGCAGCAACAGAAGAAGCAGCAGCTGGCGGCGAACGATTCAAAGAACCATTTCGCCCCAAGACCGGGCCCGGTTCCAGTCCCACATGCGGAACACATCAAACGAGCGTCCCCATTCCGTCGTTCGCGGTCTCTCCCTCGAGACCCGTTCACCGTCGTTGCACTTGCATCGTCGGCCGGGCGATGTGACATTTTTCGATCCAAATTCCCAACGAGAGCCGCTCGCGGAAGGACGGTAAGAAACTCCAAGAAACGGTGCGATCGATGCGTCTTGAGACGGGGGCCCTTTTTTACTCGTACGCTCCCTCTCCGCCTCCGGATCGGTGTGTGCATCGCGGGAAGCTGCGGAAGCTCCGGAATGCCGCTATCCGAACAATAAACCCACCGAAATACGTGCAGAATTTGGTCGCGAAAATAATGTTTTTATGAGTAAAAGTACCGGCAAGAACAAATGTGAAACAATGCGCACGGGAGGCCGTTGACCCGGGGGGCCACCGAAGCAAATGGGACTACTTTTTACCGAAAGTTGTGCTGTGAAATGTGCTGCTGATCGCTCTACGTTCGGTCGAGGTATTTTTCATCGAACAGTGATAACTTTTATCGATAGAAAAATTATCAAACATTTCATTTCGTGTGACTTGTTTTGCAAAAGCAATTAAGCTGTTAATCCTCTTCAAGGTTTGACATCACGCAGCTGCTGCTGCGGGTAATTATAAGGCCTCGACGCCGGATCAACTTTCGTAAAGCATGTGTTTGCAACTTCATCTCATTTAGCCGGTGCCTTAATCCGGTTCCTTTTTCGGAGTGCTGGGTGGTGGTGGCTCCTTTGGCCGACGTGTCTTTGTCTTGGCTCGTATTGTTTCGGAACGAAAGAAACACGCCAGAAACTCCGCACCCGAGACTGACAGACAAAGCAAGAGGGAACCCGAGCAAATACAACCCGATTCATCCGTTTTTTTTTCTCTCTCGGGGTTCATAATCCCGGTGCATTCCGGCGGGGGGCCGTGTAACACCCGGGAACCCGGGGCCCGGCCGGGGCGAACGATTAGCTGCACGGAATCCCTTCCGGAGGCTCCACCGAAAGTGGCCACCGGATAGGGCCCGGGAGATGTATAATTTGATGCTGCTGTCCGTTTCCCGTTCGTGCAGGAACTGGACACAAATGGGCCAGCCAGACAAAACGAAGCACGGCGGATTGGGAGAATCCGTCACAGAACACCTCCGAGCCGAGCGGTACGAATTCTTTTCAACCCTTTGCGTGATTCCGTGCTGTGCACGCAGGACCACTCCAGGGTTCGGCAGGACCTATGGTTCTCAACTTTTTGTCTTGACTTTGCCGCTTTCGGTGTCGGAAACTTTGGCTACATTTGTTATTAGTTTGGAGTAGAGCTCGGTTTTTGCTGGCACGGTTGGCGTGTTTGGGAACATACAAATGTCAAGTTTCGGTTGCTCGAAGGCGAGCCGAAAAGGATTATTGGTGATACGGTAAACGCGAAACATAAGCTAAAATCGCGCGACTCGGTGTTGAAACCAAATTTAGAAAGGTTTGACAAACTGAGTTTGCTAATAATTTGGTGAACTTTACGTTAAACCCCGAAACCTTTCCCGTTGAATGCAAGACAGGTTTGGAAACCTGCGAATCCTGCAACCTGCCTTAATCCGCTGGTCGGTTGTAATTCACAAGCTCCCAAGTCCGACTCCGTCCGAGAGAAATGGAAGGCTCGCTGTGCCAGAATGTTTGCCCCATTCGCTTTCCGCACATCTTCGGAACGCTGAAGCACCTAAAGCCGGTTACGGAAATGGACCTACAAAAGGAAGCAAAAAGGAAGGGAAAAAAATCACCCAAACGACTCGCGGCCGTGGGAGCCGTGGCCGGAAAACTCTTTCGTGGTGGAAACAATGATTTCATTTCTCCTTCACCGTCGCTCTCTCTCTCTCGCTTTCCTCTGACGGGCGGTCCGCGTTCCGTTCTGCGTCAGAGACCAGCCCGGGCCCGGACTTTTCATTCCGCACTCCGCCACTCCGCGAAAGCTGGGCTGGAGAAAATTCGAATAGGAAGTCAACGGTGAATAGAACGAATCGGATGAGCGTACACAAAACACACAGCCAAATGGGAGCGAGAGTGAAAAACGGGCCACAAAACCCGGCCTACGCGCGTTCGAGACCGGAAACGCCGGGCAGGCAGGTTCCGCGGGTGCGCGCGCGCCTCTCGACCAACTGCTCTCGGCCCGAGCCGGCCCGAGAAGCACGAAAAGAGAGAAATATTAAGTGGTTTATTGTTCTATTACGTCTTCAGAACGCACAATGGCCGGGGCTGGCCGCCTGATGACGTTGGCTAGCTGGCGGCGGTGGCGTCGGCGCGGTGTTGATGGTCGCTGTCGAGGGTGAGTGAGGGCCACTTTAGCACAATCACTCAAGTCTGCGTTTTGCTTTTTTTTTCGGTGGCCGTTTTTTCGAGGAAACCTATTGAAGTGGGCGGTAGAGACTTTTCCCTGCGCCACACGCCTCGAGACACACGGGCCCGGGACTCTCGCGGGTGTTTCACTTCCTGCATCCGACGACGAGGGCCGAGTTCGTTTTATTTTTCCGGAATTTGGGGTGCCAAGTCGGTCGGTCGGTGGGAGTGTGTGCTATTTTGATTGAAAGTGTAGACCACAAACGGTTTTATCGCGTCCTGATTGCCACACAATCCTGAGTGTTGCCACCGATGTCGAGAGGTGTGCTGATTGTTTCGGTTCGGAAAGCCCTCGAGTGTGTGACGTTCGACCGAAAGTCGTTGATTGATAATATTTATTGATCCGATTTGTTTCCGATTTAAAGTCAAGTGTGTGGTCTGAAGATCCTGTAACGATTAGACCGTTTATTCTATTAATTTCCATTTATGTTCCGACACTCAACCCAGTACGGTAAGGATATTGCTCCGAGATCGTAACATCTTGACGGCTTTAGTATTTTTGTATTATTCGCCGTTGCCGAGCTTTTCCAACGACATCTGTCGGCCAATGTTCATCCGTCAGACGGACAACTTCGCCATTGTTTTCCCTAGGCCATCGCAACACGCACCACATTTCTGTTGGCCGTGCTGGCAACATTTTGCCATTGGAATGTTGATCAAGTTGGCGGATCTCGGCCTCAGGAAGCTGCTCTGGAAGCGAACCCAAGA
Source organism: Anopheles bellator (assembly GCF_943735745.2). NCBI lineage: Eukaryota > Metazoa > Arthropoda > Insecta > Diptera > Culicidae > Anopheles > Anopheles bellator. Next base: position 40,711,591 of record NC_071285.1, read on the forward strand.
TGGAGTCGTACCGGACTCAGTTGCGCCTAGTGGTCCCCCCCGAGGGGATTGTTACCGGGCGCTCGGTGTGCTTCCCTTTCACGCACTCGCACCCCCCCAACACCGGTGACCGCACGTAAGCCGTCAATAGCAATTACATGACCGTTCAATTAATCAACATGATCCGCCGCCGCGAGTCGGGGCCGCGGAAAGCGAAACAAAACACAAACAATGAGCAGGTATTCGATAAGCAGCGGCAAGGCTGGCCGCGGTTCGATCAGCGATAAGGTCGCCCGGTCACCCTGGCCACCGACCGGGGAATCCGGTTCGCAAAGCCGACCGACGTCACTGCACCGATTGATTGCCGATTTCCAAGCAGAACGATAATTTCCTTCGCCATTTTTTCGCCATCGATCTGTTCAGATTACGGTGATACGGATTGAGAAATTTGGCAAGATGAGCCTCTCGATGGCAAACACCGAGAAAGTAGCTTCATTTTTATTGGCTTTTCCGACGCACAAAAAATGATGAATTTACTCAACAAATGGTCAATCAGTATGTGTGCTTTGATGGGTCACTTCCCACCGGCAGGGGTCGGCGAAGAATGTCCGGTCACTAACCGCGGAAAGCGGTCCCGGAAAGACGGTGTGGGAAACTGCCGGAAAACAATAACTCATGTTTCCCGCCCACGTCGGTCGGTCAAAACAACGGTCAAAGCGATCGGACGATCGGACGATCAAACACATAAACTACTACCAAAACAAATAAACAAACGGCTGCTCCAAGACCAGACGCCGGACGCCGGAGCGTATAACAATAATCACATTTATTTTCGCTTCTCTAATTAATATATTTTAAACTGTCTGAGCGGTGCGCGCACCGAGCGCCCCTCGAGGTGTATCATTAACATTAAATTAAAGTTTCGATTTCATTTGCCCCACCGTGTTTCGGATCTGACCTTCCGTTGGCGTCCCGAGACAGCGCGTCATCCTCTCTAAGTCGGCCAGTGATTTCCGGGGCTCCTCTTTCGGGCGCGCACCCCGCGTCATGTGTCCACGATGTTTTTGGGATTCATTTTTCTTGAGACACCGAGAGGATTGAAGTGCGCGCGGCCAACCGGAATGCCCGCAGAACAGTTGGCGGCGCTGCACTATGGGGAAAAGGCGGTCATAAGTCAACGTTAAAAACTGTTCAGTCTGACTGGTAGTTATATTAGCCTAAAATAGATAGGCTATCTATGACAAATCTACATTTTTACCCTTCCATGTTTCATAGATGTCGAGAATTTATCTGTCTAAGTCGAAAGAGTGGCTCTTTACAACCAAACCTAAAACAAAATATGTCCGCTTTCTTCTTTGCAAATTCCCTACTGTGCGCTGCGGCCATCTTTTCAATTTGTTTATCCGCGCCCCATTGGTGTGTTGGTGTGCGTTTCTTCGTTCCGCGTCCGAAAGCAGGAGGAGGAGCTAGCGAAGCGGCAAGATTCGCTTTGTGATGGTATTGGTGCAAAAGCGTTGCCTATGCTTTCCCTACTGGAATGTAGATGGCGCTGTACCGGTCGGTCAAAGTTTTGAATTTTCACGGTAGTTTGGGCAAGTTTTTCATCCCCAAACCCTCGTTTTCCTTCCTCCTTGAGACGCTAGGGACATTCTTATGCTTTGTTTGCTTCAATCAGCCAATGGAACTTGCATTTTTCAACACCCACTTCTTGCTTTTTCTATTGTTTTTCTCAACAAAACAAAGAGGTTTAATGTTCTATTTGCTGCAAAATTTGTTGCAAAAATTCCACGACCACACACCTTCGAAGTACCTGTTGTTGGTGGGCTGGAAAAACGGAACCGCTTAATGTCGCCGGCACGCGGCCACCGCCGGCGGCGCGGTGGCGACGGCGGCAATAAATTGGACAATTAAATTAGCGGGTGATTAAAGCGAAATTAAGGCACTTAAGCGATGATAATCTATCTTTCGGTTGGTGATAAATCGATGTAAACAAACATGCTGTGATTAAGCGCTCTTGCGGTGGTGGCGATGGTGGATGGTGGCGCCGGGTGTGTATGTTTATCGAGGAGAGAACTCTTTTTTCGCTTTCATTTTCTACGCGCCGAGACGCGGGATCGATCCGGAGGGGATCGGGAAGTGATAGGGTAAAACACCCGTCGATACCCCGGAATTAGTGACCGTTGCGGGGCGACGAGTGGCGACGTACGGGAGGCGCGTCTATGATGGATAGTAATTTCATTGTCACACCGCCGATGCCACGGTAATATTAGAGCCCCGAGGAATCCATTCGGTTTAGAAGATTCAGTGGGCTTAAAGGGGGATTAGGAAAACATATTTTTCCGTAGATGCCATTTTGGGTGAGTGACTGTGGGACCGGAGATAGAGGAGCAACAATAGAAGATGAGATTTTAGTAGCAGATTCGCCACTTGATCGGAGTGTAAATTCCAGTTTTATCTCGTTGTTTCTTCACAATTCTTCGCAATTTAGTGTGCTGTTATTTGGATATTTAGTAGGCTCACTTGGGTATCGCCTTGGATGTGTTTGTTTTGCGACTTTCCCATCTTGTAGCTAGTTGGATTCCCTTGTCTGTGGCCGAATCCATATCGCTAACGTAAAACTCACTCGACACGAGGCTACGGAGCCACGGTCGCTATGTAAAATAAAAAAGTACGCGCCAGAGACGTTTTCCAGTTGATATCATTCATTGGACTTTGGTTTATTATTCTTTATAAGTTCTTATATAAATATTTATAACTAGCACTCCAACTTAGATTTAGGTGTTGATGGGAACACTTCAACTGACAAAAACCAATTAAACGAACGAATTTTTGTGCATGTTCTTATAGCTCGCGTACAACGTAAAAGAATAAAGATCAATTTGATGCATTGTGTTTTAAAAAATCTAGAAAAAGTCATCATTCCGCAATGTAGGATAAAGGATGACAATTGCCCTGGTTCAGAGAGTGGCCATTCGGACCTCATGATCCGACTATATAGAAGTCGCTGAAGACGACGCCTTGGACGCCTTCATTTGCAAACTAATCGATCATCGTATGCATCGAATAGTTTAAAACGCATTTTTCCCAAAAGAAATACTACGAGCATCGATGCCAATGCCGGTTCGAAGATTGGGCTTTTCTCGCAACTCCCGTAGGGCCACCGCCCTTACATCGACCTTCGACTCTCGTGGCCGGGCCACGATCGGACGGGAAGTTTCACTGCTGGCCGACACTTAAGCTGTCTGGTCGCACTCGCTCACCACCACCGGAGGGTGCCATCCTGCCCCACGGCCGGCTGTCCAGTGTGCGCCGGCCCTCCTCGTGCAGATTGATTGGTCGAAGGTTGACTTTGGTTCGTTATTTTTCTTCGCCTTCCCAGCTTTATACTCCTTTTCCACGTCGCTCCGGTTGTGGTGCTGCGAAAAAAACACTGACATTGACCGGCAGTCGCAGCAGCGGCAGCAGCAGCCAACAGTCGCTCCGGCCAACATTGACAACGGCAGAACGGACGAGAACCGGAAAGGCCGACCACTGGCCATCGATCGAGACGAGTTAGAAACGCGGCCCGCGGACCTGGCCGTCCGACATCTTCTCGGCCAGGAGGTGAAAATGTAAGAAGGCAACCATCGCACCAAGAAGGAAACCAAACACAATCAGTCAGGGACGGGCCCAAACGCTGTCTCGGTGCGAAAAGTGCCAAGAGAAGGCCGACCAGGAGCTCCCACCCCAAGGAGGTGCCCCTGGCCCCGCCGGACGAAGATAAGCGAACGGGCCACGAACGGGCCACGAAATTGGCGTGAGAATATGTTTCAGTTTGCGTTGCGTTTGCTTAAAAATGCTGAAAACCCGCTGAACACGGGCTGGGCCCACTTTGCTTTCTTTATTGTTGTACTTTGCGCCCCTTTTCTCGTGGCCCGGACTTGACTTGACGCCAGTGACGCGGTGAAGCACAGGTTGGGGTTTCGTCAGACGTCAGCCCGTTGGTGGTAAAACGGCAGACCTCAGACGTACCTCAGATTGGGAAGGTGTGAAGTTTCGTTTAGATAGCATAAACGGGCGATGGACAGCACCGGTCCCAGAGGCCAGGTTTTTGAAGAACGAATTTTTAGTTCTGCTTAGCATAATACCAGGCAGCTCTGGAAACAGATGAAAGTCGCTAGGGGCCAAACCTAATGAATCCTGCAGCAATTTAAACTTTAACCTATGGATTTTAGCGTTTGTCAAGATGCTTTTGTGACACGCTTCGTTGTCCTGATGAAAAAGGATTTGTTTATTGAGCAAACTTCAGCTGATCTGAAAGGTTAATCCACAAACAAAATTTCATTCCTCTCGTTTTGATTCAGGATCATGGTGAAGGGAAAGGGGAAGAGTCCTTATATACTTTCAACATTAGATCATACATTTCCTTGACTTTAAACCATCCAAAAATAAAAACTTATATTGAACCGCGAAGTTTATTGAACAACGCAGTATTGAACATAAGTTTTCCATATTTTCCAATGAATCCTTCTGCGATTCTGCAACAAACGCCAATCCTGCACAGCGAACTGTTAACCCTACAAAATGGCGCCCCGATCCCGATCCCCATAATGTGCATCAGCGTCGGCGGCATCGGCGCACCAGCAACAGATGAGTTCCTCATAACTCCGCTAACCGATTATTAATTGCAGTTAAATTATAGCCCTGCTTTCGGCTGCCCGCCAAGGTCGGCCTCGTTCTGGTTTCGCGCGTCCCGTTTTCCACCGCCGGCCGCCAGAGCAGTCGTCGTCGTGCTTGTCTCCTTCTAACGCAACACTGTAGCCGGACGGGTCGGGCCTCCCCTCGGGCGCGGCGCGAACAAATCCTTTCGCAACCCTGGCGGGCACATCATTCGCCGTGTGTCGCGACACGACGATCTCCGACGGGGCGACGCTTTTCTCGTACGAATCTGCCATCAGAGGCTTGGGGGCCATGTTTCCTATGCTTGCACACGCTAATGATATGTTTTCATTTCCACCGAAAACAGCGTTTGAGACGGACGAAGGGCGAGTGTTCCACAGACCCAGAATGCACCAGAGAGAGACAGAGAGAGAGAGAGAGAGTGAAGATAAATCGCACCGAAAGTGAAGGCACCCAAAAGCCGAGGACCCTGATGCAGGTGCCGGTTCCGTGGTTCTGTTGAAACTTTGCACCGAAAAGCTCATTTTCCTGAGATCCGTTTCCGATGGCCAGCCCGTGCTTCAGGATTAAATGTGACCGTTTTATGAGCACCGGGAATGTGAAAATGTTAAGAGATTTATCAAAAAAAAAAAAACCGCTGGGCGGCTATCGTTCTCGATCGTTAATGCCCGGCTCGGTTCGCGACCGGGAAGCGGACGCTTAGCACGCGATCACGGAACCAGGGGTTGAAAGGAAGATGAACGACGACGCTTATCCTCCACGATAAACCGGATTTTCCCGAACCGCCCGAGCGTGGCCCGCACAGATTTGCAATCTGTCAAAGGATGAAAAATGTGCGCGAGAGCGTCACAGCGCGCCGATCCTCGCGTTAGATTATGGGGTCCGCCGATTTCGTGGAATCGCCAAATCGCCGGCCGCGACTCACGGAACGTGGGTTTAATCGCCCTCCAAATGCATCCGTTGCATGTTATTGACGAAAAACGGCGTAAGGACGACGCTCCGAGGTCCGCTTATGAGTCACGCCAATTACCCGGTGCCGGTTGAGAGGCCGAAAAGTTCGCGAATGCATTGAAACGGCAAATTAAGCGGCAAATCAAAACAAACACACCCTCGGATCGATCGGGCCAACAATTGGGGAACTGGGATTGCGGATTTTTTACGCTGCAAAAACGCGATCCCAGGAATCCTGTCCCGCGCCACATCATCATGTCCACGGCGGCCACCGAGCGTGGCTCAAACGACCTTGCGCAATTATATAGGTTTATGTTGTTAAATTATTTATCCGTCGCCGTTTCTGCTCCGGCCGCGCGCGACACGTCACGGTGTTTTTCCTTTCGTTCGGGGACGGTTTTCGTCGATCGGCCGATCGTGTCGCGTTTCGCGGGTTTGCGAAGTTTTAATGACCCGCGCGTCACGAACCACGTGAGGTCAATCGCATATCGTAGGGCCGGAGAAAAATCGTGAGCCCTCGGGGCCGCCCAACACGGGAAATGTCATTAGGTTCTTCTTCTCTCGCGCTGCCGGGCCGCGGGTTTCAATTATTCACCCCGAAGCTGCACACTAATGAGGGGCAGATCATGAATTTGAGATCGATGCCGTGGCGTTACGAAACGCTCCCCCGACACGGCAAAGGTCACCAGCGGCAGGGGTTGAGCAATGGCGGATTGCCCCAGCTCCGACGCACTTTTGGGGCTCAATACATTTGAGGGGATTTGAGGCGCCATTTTTTGCTCGCTGTCCGAGAACACAGAAATTAAAAAGATCCGCCGGCGGATCCACCAATCAGACCAGAATGCAGCTCGCTGCGAGATCCTCGGCGACCTCGAGGCGAAAGGGGGCCAAAGAGTATCGAAACCGCGATCCCATAGCCCACCGCGCGCGGAATGTAAGAAATAGCCTCCCAAAAAGGAGATCGAAGAAGCTGCGCACACACGCGGATGGCGCACCATCGCCATTTGCGCACGTCTTGGCGTGGGAGACTCGGTTTCACCGCTTGGCGGCGCCATTTTGTGACCGTTCGCAGCCCCGAGCTTGAACGGTGAGTTTTAGAATCCCACTGCAGAACCGGTGTGCCATTCCGTTACCGAACTTCTGCCAGCTCTCGACCACAACGCATACCATTACTCACTGTCCTGCCAGGCCCAGCGACGTTCCCAATGATCGACGACTTCTTTCGAATTATTCACCACGGACCCAGCCCCACGGACGACGAACGGCCTGGCCTGGCCCCGTTCGCGTGATTTATATATTCCACCCCGGCTGGGACAACAGAGTCCCAGCGTGGCCGGTGAGAGTCCTACGAGCCTCCCTTCGGTCTCTGGCCGCCACCTCGAGTGCGGGCAGCCGCTTGAACGGATCGAAGAACAATATTTTAACAACGAAACAGAGGGTGTGCCGAACAGTGCCGGGATGCGTTGCAGCACGTGAATATACTACGAGTCTATTTTGTTTTTTGTTGGTAAACTCTTCATATGAACGTATTTGATGTTACATTTCAATCGATCACTAAATTCTTGTTTTAACCATTTAGTATCGAAGTGCCTCAAATCAAGTATCGTGCAGCGATTGAATGTTTATTTTTAGAAGGTTTAAAAGCAAAGATAATTTTTTAAAGAAGGCTGCCTTCAATTAGTACATTCAAAGGGTTTTTTACTGAATTTAAACGTCCGTCGATCCCGTACAAAAACAGACACGATATTTGAAATCGTAGAAAAACTACAGGATATCGTCAAACGACTGAAAGAGATTTAGTACAAGGCTGAATAATAAAGTGTACTAAATAATAGAGCGTATTTCACACCATAAAATTGTGTTATTGATATCGAGACTTCGAAAATATTGAACAGCCCAGTTGTTTGCCAAGTTGCACCTGAAAAGCCCGGGGTCTGCTACACTTCACTTCTGTAGGAGATGTTCCTATTAATAAGTAAAATTAAAATTTCAAAACAAAATAAAATTTTATAACAAACCTAGAACAGCTGAAGCAGATGAACAGAGCAGCTGAAGCGGTCCATCAGCAGAAGAGTTATTGGTTGATCAAGCACATTCCTACATGTCATTCCTAAGGAACTTCAAATGGACCCCAGGATCAAAGTACAGACTTTTCAAATTGCTCTTGGAAATTATGAGATACTTAACTTTTAAAGTGCCAACACAAATCTTTCGAAGGCTAACCCAAAGATCCTGATTCGAAAACTGATCCTTTTAGTGCTTCAAATAATGCACCAAACCTGCCGTGACTTACCGTGCCACCCTCGTGCATAGGAGTCCCACGAAACGGGGGGCCTGCGAACCGCATAAACCGGATTGTTGGGCAGGAAGCGTTCAGACGTGCAACCCGCCACACCCGACACCCGACCTGCCTGCGCCCAGAGACGAGTGTCTCTTCGGCAACTTCAGCACAAGCTGGGTGCCCGTGTAAGACGCTTCGGTGGATCACTTCTCATCCAATTGGCAGGCGGCCCGGCCCAGCCCGGCACGGCGGGAACCGACATCTCCGGCCGCTCCACCACCCGGGCCGGGCCAGGCCGGGCAGAATTTATGTATTTTTAATGCTGCGGTTCTTATGCATCTTTCAGCGCAGAGGCCACGGAACCGAAGCGCGCCACGGCACAGCAGACAGACAGCCCAGTCGAACAGACGGACGATGGATGGATCCCGAGGCCCGAGTCCTGCCGTCGTGCCGCGAAAGGATCCCTTCCTGTCGCCCCTCCGCCGATTCCTTTTCCCTTTCGTCCCGAGGCAGCGATTTATGCATTCACCAAACGCAACAACACCGAGGCCGGCCGAGTCCGAGGGTTGGGTCGCCGGGGAAAAAGTGCACATGCATGCATTTTTTGTGTCAGCAAAACGCCCTTCGGGGCATAGAAACATAAACACACACACATACACACACTAAGGCCACGCCAAGCCACGGTTCGTTTCGTATTCTTCGAAACGATTTCGAGGAACGAACGACCCCATTCTGGGGCTCGCGCACCCAAATGGCGGCTGCAGCCAAATACTGCAGTCGCTTATGAGCGCGTAAACCACCGTCCCACCACGGACCCCGAACCGCCCTTCAACCCGCTCCCGCGGACGTGATGGACGAGATTCGGAAAGACTTTGCATGTTTATTCGAAACCACAGCACCGTGTGGCTGGGTCCCCGGGGCCGTGTAGAAGAATTGCATCGCCCGGCACGACACTTGGAGCGGTTTTCTAATGACGGCCCGTGGTGGTCTCGAGGTGAAGATCGGGAAAGATAGCTCTCCACGAAGTGCGCCACCACGCCGCCCTGGCAACGCACTGCAGCTGCTGCCTGGTTGGTCTCAGGGGAATCAGGAACGGTGGTGGTGGAGTTCGGGACAGATTTTCTGGCCAGCACCGCAGCAAGAAACGCAACTCCTGCGCAATTTGGCTGCGTGTTCGAAGATTTGGCGGGAGTGATAAAAAAGGCGAATTGCTTCACACATTTTCCCGAATCCCGCTAAGAGCTGTTATTGGAAGGACTGTTTGATAGGTATAAATCAGCCACACTTGAATAGATATTTGGCATGCAAACTTAACACGGTATTGGAGAGTAAGTCAATTTATTACAGCCATACACCCACTTGTAATGAAGGCCCAATAAAGTATCCACGAAAACATCTCACATTTTGTACGAAAATTAATATGGCTCTGCTGTTTCCCTTTGGACTTTTTGCGACTTGCGTATGTGGGTTAGTTATAAACTTTGAAAAAATATAAAAGTATCTTTAATTCTAAGAGAATGCCGTTCTAAGTGATGTCAATTCCGCTACGAAACATTAAAACGCTAAGGAGCGTCTGAAACAAATGCTTTTTGAAATTAAACTACGCTATAGATATTAAATATTATTATACAGGATCTGACGCATTTTACAGCGGTGTTCGACAGTCAAAAGTTTACAATGGGTTACACATTATTCATTATTATTGATACGTCCATCCCAATGGCATAGAGTTTTGCGTACTTGTAGCGTTTGGTTCAGGGTTCAAATCACGACATGCCTTATATGCCTTAGACTTAAAAAAAATTACATTAAGTACCCAAATCTAAGCCTTCCAGTCCATTAGTCTAGTCAGACTATTACGGTTTATTACTATTACTATTACTATTACTATTACTATCGAATATTTGAGCCTTTTCCATTCTAGATAGGTACAAACAACGAGTCTTATAGTCAGAGTGGTTAGAAACATTAAAATAGAACAAGAACATCGGACAATTAAAAGAATCCCAATCAATCAAACAATGAAGCAATCAATCAAACAAACCTGAAGCTGTAAAGCATTACAATCATCAAACAGGCATGAATAATTTTAAATCATCAGCTGACTGACAATCAAGCTGTAAGACATCAGCACTTACATCATTTATGAATAACGGAAAAATGCGTCCCTGTTCAAAAATAGTATAAAAATGTCTTAATTTCATCGTCAAAAATATATGAAGATCGTATAAATCTAATTATGAGGCGTTTAGGAAGACTCTACATTCACTTTAATCAACGTTCCAGCTTCTGCCAAAAATTCTACGTTAGGAACAATTCCTAGCGCAGGCCCAGGAGCAAGTAAAAACGATAGAACCTGCCTTTTCGGTGCTCTGACCATCGCTGAAGCTCACTTGGGTTGAGCACTTACGTCTCCGTTTCGATCCAATTCCCAAAGCCGGCGCCGGTAAGGGTAAGCAGCAAGAACAAGTGTTGTAATTAATTGAATTCATGCCAGCGTTAAATTACCCACGACGATTTGCGGTGGCGAGCAGGCGAGAAAGTAACAACCACTAAACGTGTCGGAACAAATCAATTTCGATTCCAACCGACCCCCCTGCCCGGCTGGTTGCCGAGGGGTTGCCCGTGCCCGCTCGGGAACGTCTAATCGGAAGTCTCGGAAGACCAGCCGGCACCGGTCCCGGTCCCGGTCCGGGAAGTAGTGTCTTTATGACCTGCGCTAATAATTACTTCCAGCATTACGCGGTTTTCTTAACCAACCCCGGGGGAACCGGTGGCTGTTTACTTATTCATGGGCCCTAATTCGTCCTCCGTGGTGGAAGAAGTATCATCCTGGCCGAGGAGCGAGGAGCGAGGTGACGAGGAGGTTTCGCTGCTTCTTCACGTCCACACGTTGGCCTTTTCGTGGGGGGACCGCCGGTAATGTGGCCGTAATCAAAGTGCATTCTGCCGGTGGCCACGCCAATGTTGGTGGCATTGGCGTGGCCGTAACGGGTCATAAAGAAATAAAACATTTCATTCAGCCGACTCCCACAGACCACAGACAGCCGACACTAGACGGTGGTGCGCATGCAAATGGAACGCCAAGAATGCGAGAAGCGCGTGCCGCTGATAGCAGCTAATTGCACAATCAGCACAGTAATGGTGCATGCTTATTGCAGTTAATGCAATTCATTAAATTGAATTATCGAAAAACGGCGCGCAACGCGTGGGCCGATGCGTGCACCGCTGTCATCGCTTTGTTGGAAAATAGCTCCACAAGCACACACGCTGCTGATGACAGATCGTTGTGGAAAATCCACACACCAACCACCCGGGAACCGGGATGCACCGCCCGGAAAGATGATGCACTCGGATGCGGTGGTGGAAAAGGAGGCAAAAGGAAGAAAAGTAGCGAAACGAAACGGTAGTAATTGCAAATTGCATCCAAATCACTCCGCGACCGCTCCAATGGAGCCTCCAAATACCGAAGAGGCGTAGAAGAGGCAAATAAAAACGGATGGGAATTTCCCCCACAAAAAAGTGTGTCCATAATTGCATTTCATAGCCAATTGACTCGATTGACAAGCTGCGCCGGGGGGACAATAAAAAGGAAATCCTTGGAAAAGCCGTGCACCAGTGGCCCTTCAGCTTCAGCACGTTCTCTAGGGTTGGCACCGGGATTTCCCGGTATTCCACAACAATGAGCAACAAATGTTTTTTTCTGTCCCTTCTACTAGACGTCTACGAGTAGTCACATGATTCGTTCTATCAAAATTTGCTTTTAACGGTTTCATATGATTTTGTTGTTAAGTTGGCAAAAAGAAATCCATTGTGCAAGCGTGAAATGCAAAACTTTTTTCAAGATGTTTCCGATAGTGCGATTTAGGTTAATTATGCACTGTTTTGCTGCAGAATTTGTTGTCACTTTAAGAGAATATTGAACTCTATTAATCTTTTATCACAATCTTCTCTTGGCCCCAATTTCTTCTAACTCTGGAAGTTATTCAATGCGAGACAGTTATTCGTTACCAGGCCAGTAGTGACAGGCTCACAGTAGTGACACATTTTCTTCGCCAGTCACCATCCATTTAAGAACTTGATCGATGTCATTCCATTTGACCAAGGAAATTCTCTGGTGGAAGTTCGATCCCTCATGGGTTTTGTTGTTAATTGGTGGTGCACTTCTTTTTGATTCCAGCTTTGCGCAAGTCGTTTAAAACTGTTCTATCTTAAGCTCCTAGGCGATGCTGAGACTACTAACAAGCCGATTAATTTCGATTATTTCGCCAACAAGCTCTGAACGGAATCGACGAAACCAAAATTGCACGTAACTAGCTGTTACTGTATCGGCACCATCAACACCTTTCACAACAGGCCTGTGTTGCATTTTCGACTCTATCAAATAAATACTCTAAATTGTGCTAAATTTTCCCTTTGTAAACTTTCGACTGAATAGAAGAGACAAAAAGAAGTAAACGATTTTTTTAGTGCAAACGAGCATAAATTTGCAATAGTTTGATCGATGTTTTACGAGATTTCGATCACTGCAGTCAAAAAACGCAGCAAATCTAATAAAACCCTTTTCTAAATTCTGTTAAAATTCATATCCGTTTCATTCCTTAGTAGTATCCATTGGGGTAATTCCTCTGAACTCCTGAAATGTCCAGAATAAAACAGTAAGTGCAACCGATCGAAAAATCAATCATAAATGAAGTTCAATGCTTGGAAGGATCGCACGAGACTCCATTCACATGAATTTTACTCGAAGGCATGCGAATATTTCGATTAAACATGCTAATGAACATGATTATCATTATCAGAAAACTTTCCCCTGCAACCAATTGTCCCATTAACGCCGTCCACAAGAAAACGAAAGCTCGCGAGAAGTTCCGCACCGAGAACGGACCTTCGATGCGAGGGGATTGCAATCCACAGACCGATCGCAACGAGAAAAAAAAATGCAATCACTGTTGAGAAATCAATCACGAGCATGACAAATGTTGTTTGCCAATATCACCATCGATCCATCGAGCCCGATCGACGGCCATACACTCCCGAGCGCGATCGCAGCAAGGACGCGACGGAACCATAGCCCAGTCCGTTCTCGGCCCCGCGGGCGTACCATCGCGCCCAGCGCCTTCCGAGCATGCAATTAGAAATTCTGACAGGTTTGGCTTGATTTATGGCGCCCATCAATAAAGTATATTGTAGTTTTATACGAAAAACACTATATTAGTGGAGTCACCGGCATTCTCCCGTTTCTGGCGCGCCGCCCCGGTGGTGCCCCGGGAAAAGCCGAGCGAACGCTGAAATGCTGAAGAATTTTTCATTAAAAACTTTGGATCAATATCAATCAATCAATCGGTCTGACCGGTGCTCTGGTGGGGCGTACAGGACGCTCCCGCCCGGGCCGGGCATCTTCGGAACCGGGCGGAGGGCTGGAGTTTTCGGAAGGTCCAGCCCGGGATCTGCGAACGCGCGAGGGCCGGACACGCGCTGATTTATGGCGCGACCTTATCGGAGGTCTCCGATCGAGCCGGGCCGAGCCCTGTCGAGGCGGTGAGCTCGGAATAGATCGATCGCGACCAGCGAGTGTTAGGACAGCTCGCGAAGGAGCTTTGCGATGGGGCGCGGTGTTAGCCAGCCATGGGGACGTTATTTGCTGCCCTCGGGCGGCCGCTGACTAGAGAGCGTCACATTGTGCCCCGGTTGTGTTTAAATATGTGCTAAGTACATAATGGACGCTTTATGATACCGATGATCATAATGATTATTGTTATTATAAAATAATAAAAATAATGACGCTGCCGATCATGAGGACGCCGATTTGGATGCTAGCCGATGACCCGTTATCGCCCGTTGAGGTTGAGTTTTCGGGATCGAGTTGAGCGGTTAACCGGTGACTAGCCCCAGCGGAGGCCACCAGCCCTAGCGCCACGGCAGCCAGCCAGCCAGGCAGCTAGCTACCGTGGACTTTCCGGGGCACTGGACGGTGGTAACAAATTAGGCGCGATTATTAAGTGAAAATAAGATCAAATTACCGTAGTTTTCAATGAAACACTGTAATTTGGTAGTGATTTGATAATAGGGCTAATGATTCAATAAGGAGCGCGCTAGGGTCGCCTCGATCGGTGGCTAATTTCACTCCTTGGCCCGCTGGAAAGCAGATGGTTACCCACGGTTGGCCACTGGTTGGCCCAGTTCCGACCCAGCCCCATTTCGGGGACTGCAAGCAAGTTATCGCTGTGAAAGCCAGGATTTGTTGGGATAGAGTCCCTGAAGCAAAAAAATATGAGTTTTTAAATGCATTCACGCAGCTGATTTACAGTATTATGCTCTCAAAATTCATTAAACAGTGTAGAACAAAAACACAAATATGCTGAAAGTACGAGAACCTCCCGAGCGGAGTTGAGAGAAAAAAACAGAAATACGGCTTTAAAATTTAAATTAAAATCTTAAAATATGCACACAGCGAATTTGCAATTCTGCCGATAGATACGTAATGTTTTGATCACGAACAGTGTAAAATATGGCCGGAATATGTTTTCACAACCGCACCGGATTCACCGGCCGCCCGGGTCCGGCCGGTGGACGGCGTTTTTAATGGTGTTCAAATGCTCTCGAAAAACACGGAATGCCTCCATCTTTTTGCTGTTCCTTTTTTTGTAGTTGTTTTTGTTGCAACGAGTCCCGGGCGGCACCCACCGGCAGTCCGAGCGGTCTACAACGCGAGCGTTCAATCTATTTTTTACTTCCCATACCTTCGGCGGGCGAGTGCAAAATTTATGAATATGCAAATTTTACGACACGAATGAAAAATAACTCTGTTTCCCTGCGTGCCACCTTCACACCGCCACTCTCTGCGTCGATCTGATGCATAAATCAATAACACATTTTAGCATCCATCCTGCTGCGGCCGGCCCCATTTTATGCTCGCCCAATAGACCCGGTCCCGAAGGGAACGCCCGCCCGCCATGGATGGGAAATCTAAAGAATGCACACCGGAACGGACGGTGTGGTGCTTCAGTTGGCTACACTTTTCAATAAATCACGCTGCGCGCGGAAAAATTACACACCGGATACCGTGCGGGGCCGTTGGGGAGGTGATGGATTTATGTCTCCTCGATGCGCCGACCCGGTACGTCAGGCCGGCCACTTTAGTTGGACCGCATGCGTGGCCCCCGGAATAGGCCCAGGCGACCGCCAGGGTCTGAGGATCTGCGAACGGGCCATCGAGCGACCATCGAGAAGGACTCACACTTTTTGACACACTTTTCCTTGCCAGAAATCCACGGCGGGCCAGGACTCGGCGAGAATCGATGGCTTACTGCATTATGCAATGGCGCTTGATGCGAGTAATTTGTGCAGTAATTATTGCTTTGATTGCAACGGACAATAAAGGATAAATTGTGGATTGGGAACAACGGAACAACAGAAAGTCGTAAGGAGCAGGTTCTGAGTCCAGCTAGCTTAAAGAGACATCAAACGGAAAGGACACAGCCAATAAGGACTTCATTTGGGTACGTTGCGTGCGTTGCGATGAAGACAAATTGTTGGTCCACGGATGGTACCAATTGGTGGTTACACGTGTAGGGCCCTTTTAACAGGAAACCCAAGGCAGCACAAACATGGAATTATAATGAATCGATTAGAACCCCGTAGGATTGATTCCAATTGAGGACTTTATTGAACCAAGCTCTCAGAAAGCATATTGGCGTGAAAGGAAGGACGAAACATCCTTTCTGAATTATTTTCAATGGGAATGTGGCCACTACTTGGAAATTATTTAATTTAATTGATTTCAACCAGTTTCAGGTGTTATTGATCCTCTAAATATTACGTCCATCCTTTAGGAAACAGATTCTTGGCCATAATTTTTTTTATGCTCACGCCTCAGTGCCACCGCTTAGGTCGCTCCTCTGGAACGACGAAGCCCACAAGTTTAAACCTCGTGGCCCAGCTTCTGGCGGCGCTAATTTGGTTTAAGCTAAACGCCATTTTCTAACCGGTCACCGCTGTCCCTAATTATTTTCCCATTTGCGCGACATTTTGACGATGACAACGACGGCGGCGGCGACAACATGTACCGCCGTCGAAGGACTCCGACCAATTGGTCAAACGCACCACATAACCTCCAGCAGATGACGGGCAAGGAAACGGCAAAAGTCCTCGGGTCCGTCAACGGTCACCATCACTACCAGTTGGATGCAAAATAAGTGGGAAAACTAAGTACGAGAGACCTCAGACCCAATCTCTATCTCCACTGCTCCACTTTGCTCCACCGAAGTCTGGCGAAGCAATAGACGGGCGCGATCCGTGATGGCTCAACGGTGGCCAGACGGAAAACAAACGTCAAGGCAAACCTCGGACGAAGCGGGGAGGGCCAGCATACACCATCACACACACCGAGAACAGAAAATATGAGAAGCACTGACAGGAGTGAAGTGGAAATTGCTGCCTAATTATCGATAACAATTATCATTCGTGGCGTCGTGACGTGGCGGTGCGGGCCAGGTGGCCGGGAGGGCCGGGGGAAACGTACACAGCGGAAAAACGGAGTCACATGAGCCTTCGATCCAGCCAGCAACAGCAACAACAGCTTAATTGCTGATAACGGAAATTGCAAATGGGACCGATAGATGGTGCGGCACGACCCACCCGGGCGCACGGGGGATCCTCGTCCTCGTGCGTTGTCATTTGAATATTAAGCTGGCCCTCTCGGAACGGTAAACCCAGCGCCCGCACCACCAGCGCCCGGCAGGGTTCCCCGGAGAGGTTTTTATGCCCGCCGCTCGCAGCTCGGAGCAGTCAGACTCAAGGTGATCGTCGTCGTTTTTGCGGCCTCCGTGCACCGACGGTCGGGTAATTGGCGCGGACTCTCGCTTCTTCGGGGTCCCATTGGGCAAATTGGACACCGAGCCGAGGTGGTGTGTCCCTGACGCTCCAGATCGATCGATCGGCGTTGTCAATCCGCTGGCAGCTGGCTGTCCGTGAGCTTAGGACTGCTACCAGCGCAAACCGAGCCGAATCCGAAACGTTCACCGGAAAACCCTCCGGCGGATGTTAGACCTCGACCGCTTCTCGGGTGCCCAGCAAAAAGACGGCCCCAATCGTGACGGATGCTACTGCACCGAAGGAACCGAAAAAAAAAACACGCGAATAACGACCCCGAATCCCGACGAGCCCACTTTCGGTTTCTGCGAACAGAAATCAAAAAGTCGCGCCAAAGTTTTTGATCCACCAACTGTCTTCCCCCGGCGCGTCCGGGTCCTTTTTGTGGGCCGGACGGGCGGCACCACCGGGAGGATATAAAACGGATCTCGGAGTCTCGCACTAATTGCTGGATTCATTCATCATCATAAAAGGCTCGCTCGGGCCGGCTCGTTTGCGGCCGGCCGCCTTTGGCCCGACGATTTGCCCGACGGCTTTTCTAGGGACTGACGGCGACGGATGGGACTTCCAGCCCCCGGGCGGGGCTGGTCAGCATACGAGCATAAATCGGGTGCGCCGGGAATTGGTGGCGCACATTTGGCGCAGCCACCGCGAAAAATTTATCGAAATCGGAAATATAAAACACTTCTAATTGATACCCGCCGCCAGTGGGCATCGCGGACCATGGAGCTTCCTGGGGGCCCCCTTGAACGAAGAAGCACCTTCACGGAACCTCCCCGAAACCATCGCGGGTCCCGGACTATTTGATTAGCACCCAGCAAGAGTCCGAAATTCGTCCGAATTTTGGGACCCGTAGGAAAGAGAGCAAAAAGTTATGTTTTAATCGACAGCCCAGCAGGACTTTCTGCAGGACGGAACGGAGCCCAGCGGTTTGAATCTTCGAAGGCAGTTTAGTTGGCCACAGTGTCTAATGTGCATCAAGCATTGTTATGACTCTGTCGGTGGTTTAATGGTCATCATTTGGGGTCCTAAACGCTTCAGTACTCATCCTAATGATCTCCAAAAGGGCCTCAGGAACATTAGCCAAGATGTTTAGGCTCAATTCCTCGACCACAGCTTCTTGCAGTTTTTTTAATGGAATTAATTCGTGAAAAGGATACAAATCGTACTCCTTTTTTGATTAAATTTGTAGGCAACCAAGGGTCTTTCAAGGGTCAGATACACATTGGAGGCATGTTTCGGAGGCGTTTGACACACTCCGAGTATCATCCTTAAGCTCCAAAACACCACACGGTCAGCTATCCTCCCAAAGCCCCTAATTATCCGGTGCGGTCGCTCCAAATCGGTGCCACTGCCCGCGGCCATCGTCGGAATACCTGGGCACCACTTGATTTTCTAATCACGCTCCACCGTGCAAGGCGTCTCAGTGGCATCTTATCGCTTCAGACGCCTGTTTTTTTTTTGTGGCCCCGAAAAGTACCCAAGTCTGCTCGCTGAAAGGACACACCAAGTTTGCCAACTCGATCGGGGCAAGGATTTTGTGCGTAACACTAGGAGCCCGCTGTCCGTGGGTTTTGCGTTTATTTTCACTTTTCCCCGACCCGACCCGACCCCGACTCTTTTAATGCTCAACTTTTCCGTTTGTTCGTAAATTAAATGTTAATTTGCAAATTATACGATGCAATCGCCGATCCGATGCGCTTGACGATGATGATGACGACGACGGCGATGATTATTATTATTGTTCGTGTGCCTGTCCGGTATCATTTTCAGGCGTTTATCAGCCGACTCCGATCACGACTGTCACGACGGGATGCTCCCGAGAACGGACCCGAGTGCTTTCACTGGTCTGTCTCGCTGCGGGCGACAATGTCTGTGACGTTGGTGCGTTTGGCAGGCTTATTCTCTTTTTTTTTGTTCTACATCCACCGGACCGATCAATGGCCACGACATTGACAGGAGTGGAGACATGCTTCGAGCAGGACCCCGGGGGGGGCCCGTGCACGTGCCGGCTTCATTGGCCGGGTTCTGATCGTTCAAACATGATTTACATTCTAGTGGACATTAATGCTGGCTGGCTATGTAAATTTGCTCACCTTACCTGTCGGACGGGCCCGATCGATGATGGCTCTGGCCCCACTCGAATCCTGCCGTCCCGGACAATAATGATCGATTCCAGTTCGGTCCTTCGTCCTTCGTGCGCTGAGTGGCGATTCTGTCACGGGATTGATGACAAATTGCATAGACAACACACGCCGGTGGCCGATTTCTCAAACAAATCCATCGCCCGCGATAAAGACATCTCCGGAGGGAGGACACGGCGGTGGGCTGTCTGGGAGCGCCCCTGACCTGACCCTAATGGCGTACGGAGCGTACTTTGCAGCGACACATTTAAAGTAGGGAGCGAGCGCCGGCTCCCAAGTTTGTGGTTTGTGGGTCTTAATTTTTAATGCACTTTCACATAACGTCACGTGTTGCGTATGTCGGGGCCAGCTGACACGCTTCCCTGGCCGGTAGCCCTAGCTCTGTTTCTCCTTCGTTTTTTTTTTTTTTGCTTCCTTTTTGGGGAGACCGTGCAGGGTAAAAAGTAACTTCTAACACGGTCAGGGCGCCAAACAAGCAAAGCCACCCTTCGGCAACCTTTTGCGGTTGTGGTCCATTTTATTTTTGACGTTTGCCTTCGGTTCAGCGCTTTGCATATGGTCCGGCGGGGTTTGTAGCCATAATTACGGTCCGAAGGAATCAACGGACCGCGTAAGGGCGGCAATACGGGATGGATGTTTTGAAACAATAACGAGAAGAGAAAAAAATGAACAGGACACGACATCGATTTTACCTTTGTTTTTGAACATTGAAACGCTGAACAAACGCAAAGCATTTTGGTTGGGAGGTTCCAGAGCCATTTGTTTTCGAGTCGATACCGAGTGTTGGTGACGAGCGCAAAATCACAAGCCTCCGAAGGAGTCTTACTCCTCTTAGGGCAGCTTTAAATAAATAAGTTGAAGCGAACGGAAATAAATTAACGTATCGAGGAAAGTACTCTCTATCGTCATATGGATGTCTGGTAATTTTTGAGAATGTGTCTTTCAATGAAGTCTGTTAAAAATTTAATAAAAAAGGTTATGATCCTCAAATTCACTGTTCAGTATTCCTAAGTAACTATTGTTGTTTGAGTGTTTGAGGAATTCCATCCATGTATGGATATCAAATGATATGTTGAAGAGCATTGATTGTTTTACAAATTCAGCATAGCGACGCGATATCACCGTCGGTGTTAACGCACCTTTCGTAAAACAATGAGCTAATGCCGTTCACATCCCTTAGTCCTGATTATACCTCCTTGAGGAATGAACTTTCGTACCCGAAAGGATCAAATAGAGCTTCGCGCATCATCACCCGACGTTCGTTGAGGGATACTTTTGTCCACGATCCGTCCGCACGCCGTTCCTTCGGATAACTCTCGATCGAGGCCCTTCACTATCAGCACCTTTGCATCAAGATACGGCTGAACGGACTCTCGACCAATCCAGACACGACTTGGTCCCCTGGGGGAGTCCTGGATCGGATCAGATCCGGCGCACTCGGGTCGTACTTAACCTCAACACTCGGACCCCTCACCGGGGCCCGTGTGCAGACAGCAGCGCAGGCTGCTTTTCGCTCCAGGCTCGGGTCTCTTATCAATCTGGGCCGCGTTCGAGTTTCGATCCGCGGCCCAAAAGCATACGCGCCGGATGCCCCAAGCTGGCGAGTTCAGCACACCTTCCTTCAAACCCTTCGGTCCTTGGGCGCAACCCTCCTCGTTTGGCCCATTGCATCACCGTGGTGTCGAGCGAAATGGCGGCAAACGGCAATGGGCTCCGGTCCGGAGTCAAGAGCCCGCCGTGTTGGACGGGTGGGAGATCGAAAAGTGGAAAATAATAAGGCCCACGGACGCCGTGTTCGCGCTCGGGCCGGGTTTTCCTTTGGCAAACGCTCGCCCCAACCAAAACCCGAAAAACAAAAAGAAAACCGAACGAAAACCGTGCAACTCTCGCCAGCCACACATCACACCGGACACTCCACCAGCGGGACGGATGAACGCAAACCGCGCAGATAGGTGGAAAAGAAGAGGAAAACCGCCAAGAAAGTGGCGGGTTTTTCTCGTGTTGGCGGCCATTACGCATGAGTCGGCGGCGGAGTCGCAGCCGAGGCGATCGGTCCACGGCGAGGATCGCTGGTGGCCGGGCGGTGGTCTCGCAGTTGGCACTGTACCTTTAAACTTGTTCCCCGCCAACCCCGCGCACCCCGGCCACCCCTTCCCGCCGGAACCACGATCGATGCAATCGGCATCGGCGAAAACTGACCGCGCCAAAGCTCGCCCATCTCGGCCGCCGATACGATGCGACGAGAAAAAGTGAAGTTCAGAAATGAAAATTATAAACGAAATTGGTATAAATTATAGAAAATTACCCCCGGTGCCCACAGTGTCCCCGGCCGAGTAGGCCGTCGTCCCCGGGGCGTCCGCCTTCCCGTCCATTTCCGTCGCCTAGTGGCGGCTAGTGGCGCTGGGGATGGTGGTTTGGTTCTTTCGAGCTCTCTTGCTGTGCAAGGACCCAGTGCCAGGCATCGACACGACTGTTTTTCGAGGGCAGTTGGTCTGTTGCAAGCCCGTCGGATGGTGGTTCAGATTCTGGCGCCCGCATACGAAGAACTCGCACACCGACGGCAACGAGTGCACTACTTTTCCGTTTGCCGATTTGCAGGTTGATTTTTAAAATCTTCAATTCCTTATTAAATAACCAGTGTTTTGGAAATATTTAAACTGCTTTTGTGAGAATTTTGTGACCGAATGTGCTCACTTTGTTCACTTTCGAAATTGATCGAAATGTTATGTCGAAATAAGATGAATGTTGATTAATGTGAACACTACGCAGCACACTAAGATTACAATGGATCAATTTCATATCAACATCCTCAAAGCTTTGACACACTCGTACGTACTTTGGAAAATTGCACGTAATTGTAATATTGATTATTCAAACAATGGTTAATCTGTATTGAATTAATAGTCGATGTTGTAGTCATTGCAAAAATATATACAACAAATGCGATGGAAACTAAATATAATGTGATACATCCTTATCCACTTCGAGTGGCATCGAATTCAAACCCCTGCAGACTACAAAAATATTATTTATTCATAAAAATTTTAGTATCCTATCAATGGCACCGAGATGAAAACCCTTCTGGCTCGTCCTCAGAACATCCGACTCTATGCAAACGACATCAGCTCGTGCCATGAACCTGAAATTAACTTGACTGCCACAAGTTTAATTTGGTGCTTATTGCGGTTCTTTCCGTTCAAATGTTAATAAATAAATAAAATATACCATTTTAAACTGAAAAAATGTGTCTAAGCTTACAATGTTGAACATTTGAAATTGGTTTGTTAAATATTTGTTGGTAAACTAATGTTGTGACTAAATTAAAGGTAAACCCCAACTTTATTCCAATAACCTGAAAGTACAGTAAATAGCAGAATACAAGTAATGAATAAAAATAAAGTAACAAGTGCTATGTGTTATTGCGAGCTTTTGTTGTATCATTTATTTCTAGCAATTTTATCTCCGAACATGATTTTTTAAAGGCTTACTGTATTCTCACAATTCTCAATATAAAATTAATGATCTTGAGAATTAATGATTTAGTTTAAACGGTTGAAATTCTTGCTATTGTTTTTTCCAATAAGTTATACACAATGAAGCCAAGGCAAAGTACCAAGAGATAAATGCAACCAATACACTTTTCAACTTTTTAGCATTATTGGAAAACAGATTAGATCTTCCCAATTCATTTCCTCTGAAGAATGAATAACACTGCGGTTCGATAGTTCACTGAACCAGCAAGCGATCGACTATCGGATGCCAAACGGATCTAAAACAAGGCGAAACATTATGATTGCACACCGTTTATTGACCGGCAATCAGATGCTCACTTCCCGCGCTTACTAAATCCCGAATTTCGATCGATTACTCTGGCCGGCGCTCCGTTCCCACGGTTTAGCGAACCCCCCGATAACGGCATGCATCGGAACATATCGGTAAAGCTCGCCCTGAAGGTTTCCATCCCGGAGGAGTTCTGCCCATCTCAAACGTGATTTTCGGTTTGGGAGTTTTCTTTGCCACCCAACTCGCAACAACAACGCACAACATAACGCAGCTACCCAGCTGGCCCCAAAACTATGACGCACCCGTCAACGATAATTTCTCGCTTCCTTCCCCGGCCGACGAGAACCGCCGGCTGGCGGCCGACGGATCGTCGCGTTCCGGTTTGGCTGGTCAGCCACCGAAAACTGGCCGCGGCTGCTGGTCGATCGCCGCAGAAATTGGTGTGTTTAGTGCGATAAACCATCCAATTATGCACACTGCAATCTGAGTGATTAAATGATCAGCCTTTTCGATCGGCCCGTCCGGACGAAAGCGGCGCCGGGGGAAAATATGAAGATGGCTAAATAAGCATCCCTCTCTCCCTCCGCATCATCTGCCCGGCGACCCGGTCAGAATGGTGGTGAAATTTGGTAAGAAATCGCCCGCAAATGGAAAGTGAAAACGGAACTAGGCGATTATGCGCGGACGACGGCCCGATCGGCCGTATGTTTTTCCCAACGTTCGGCAAACATTATGGCCGGGCGAGTTTTGGTGGCTCCACCAAAACCATGTCGGGCACGTTGATTAGTTTTTGGTAATCGTTTCACATTTTACACCCGAACCGATCGAAAGCTGGCGCACCGTGTCTGTGGCTACAGTTTCTCCATGAATAATGCAACAGTCCGGGCATGTCCTAGGAAGGCATGGATTAGAACGAGCGATGAGACCCGAAATGAGTTCGCCGAACAAGTCGCTAATCAAATTCTTTCCGTGCTCTGCGGGATGCTGGAAAGGTGTAGCGAAACAGTACTCGTGCCTCTGGTCAGAATGGACGAACGTGAATAAGCATCAATCGATTGGTGAAATCAGAACATATGTTTACAAATAATTGGGATCATTATATGCTAATTCGGCCGGCCGAGAGCGGAGGCCAGCTTGCGGACGCCGGCCCAAATGATTGGGGAGCCTCCCGGTTGGGCCCGATTGTTATTGGCTGATGATGATTTTCGTTATCCGAAAATTCGTACTCGTTGGGGATGATTTAACAACCGTTACGCGCGTTCCTGTGACGTACCCAAAACCGTGAATGAATCGGCCCAACATAATGAGGCAAAATTCGGAGCACTAGTTGATGCGTTAACATCACGTTTCGTTTGTTTCAACTTATCGTCAACCGATCCATCGAACCAACGTCGGGTCAAGGCTCGGTACAATGTAGCGAGTTTTTTAAAACGTTTTCCAACAATCCCGTTAGCGCCAAACCGAAACTGGAGCACCGTGGAGCTTCTTCCTGGGGGCGCGCGCAATCTGCGTTGTTTTCACATTATTAAATTATTGGCCATCCGAGGAGGATCATGCCGATGATGACTAACCAGTCATTAATCTTCATTAATAACATCCTTGCTCGCCGGCCTCCCGGATCCCAGCGAAGAACCGTTCTGCGTTCTGTGTCATTTGACAGAGCGGTTTCTTTTCGGTGGGTGTTGATTTCTTCTGCTCTTTCGCTCTGCCAGGAGCCAGGGCCAGGCGAAAACGTTGGAAGGTCCCCGAAACGTACGCGCAAATGAATGGACGTATTGCTGCGGGGCGATGTGTCCTTCCCGAAAACGGGGGCCACTGGAAATGGGGCCCTCCGGCAAAGACCTTGGACGGCGCGGCAAAGGACAAGACTCCCCGGTAGCCCCGGCAACATGGCGATAGGGCGATCGCCCGGGCAGGATCGGCCGGATACATTGGATCTCGAAAAAAAAAAACTAAAGAACGGCAACGGAAACCCGCAGAAAAGGTAGCTACATGCAACCGAAACAAAAGCCCCCCAAAAGCCGCGGGAACGCCTCATGTTTCAGAGAATCATCTCCGTCAAGAACCGCAGAACCGCCGGAGATCGGAGATCGGATCGGATCTTATGGCCCCAGGGGGAGGAGTATGCTCGTGACTGTGTGCCTGTGGGTGTGTTTGTGGTGGGCTGTGCGTGAATCCCTTCGGATCGCGCAGACATCGGTGCAAAAATTAGCATTTCAAATCAAACCTCCAGCCCGTCGTCGGGGTTTCTTGAACTCAGGTGTGTCCCCGGTGCCCTGCTCTCAGGGCAAGACGCTAAGGTGAGGAAGTTATATCGAGCTCGTTGCTGTCTACGGATTGGGCTTGAAAATTTGGCAGGCTTACTCCCTACGCTGCTGCTTCTGTACAGCTTTGCCAGTGTTCTACATTTTTTTGCGCCCTTCGTCTCATTTGCAGCCGGGCCTGACATGGGCGAGATGATATCTTGGCAGGGGCTGGTTCGGAAGTTCGCGTTAGCCAAACATTGGCGAACGGGCCACAGCCCGGTTTGCCCGGAACGGGGCCGAAGAAACCAGAAGCAGATTATATCGGGTGTTTGGCTGGGAGCGATGGGGCTTGTTTTATTTCGTTCATTTCATTCCGCCCATTCGGGGCTGTCGTTCGTTGAAACCGTCGCCGTGGGAAGGCCGGCACTTGTTCCGAAAGGACGCGCCGGCGACGTACGATCAGCGAGATTACGTTTGTACACGTTCCCGATGCCTTCCTGCGATCGGCGAAAATACAGTAGCTTGCATTTAAATGGCAGAACTAATTACACCCCAGCCGAACCCGCTAACGGCGCAAGATGGTTTTCAAATTTACACTCAGAGATAATATGAAAAAATGTTGAGTAGTAGCCAGCTGGATAGATGGATTAAATTTCTATTATCAATATTTATTTGTTGAATGAATGCTCAAAGCAATGTTATAAGGTTATAAGACGCAAAACTGTTCTTAGGATTGAGCCAATATGAATTACTCGAATATTTACTGGAACAAGACCACGATTCAAAGGAATATTTGACGCCCAGTGAAATACAACGGATTAAAATATTTCAAATCTGCTCAGAGCTTTTGCAGCCGCCATTCGAAAAGCTTCGGAAAAGCTTTCTGCTCCCCGATGAAAATGCGAA
The DNA here is from genome assembly GCF_943735745.2 of Anopheles bellator. Lineage (NCBI taxonomy): Eukaryota > Metazoa > Arthropoda > Insecta > Diptera > Culicidae > Anopheles > Anopheles bellator. The sequence continues at coordinate 40,737,414 of NC_071285.1, forward strand.
CCACTAAAATTCCGGTTTTCAAAAAAATCTTCCATTTATTTAATCGCTTGTCGATGTTCGATGTTTTCCATGTTTTGCATGTTTTCGATGTTTTCGATGAAAGAAGAAAAACGTCAAAAGACTGAGACACAACAAACATAAGCAATCAGGAGGTGAAGCGAAATCTCTGTGAGTCCTTAGTCCTTACGCCGTTTTTTGTAATCGTCGCTCAAGACGTCCTTCCCCCTTCCCCCGATTTTGGACCACCCTCAGCATTCCGGAAGTCGAGCGACAACGCCATCGACGAAGATGAAAGTCGTCTGCACACAAGTGTTCAAGTGTCTGTTATCATTTCTGCTGTTGCTGCTGTTTATTCTGTTCAGTTTCGCTTCCCGCGTGCTGTTCGTTTGAATCACCCGCGGGGCACCTTCCACACTTTCTGCCCGGTGGCCGCTTTGATGATGTCCTCCCAGTGAGCCGTGCTCTTCCACTTTCTGCACGACTCCGTATCAGCACCGGGCATCGAAAGGCCATTCCGGCCCAGAAACTCCAGCACCCGATGAAGTGACCCCGATGGTAAAGACCGTGCGCTGGTACCCGGATGATTAGATAGCGATTTACCCATCACAACAGACCACCCTTTGCACGCTGATTCATCACGTTTCCGTTGTAGGTGTTTGGTTCCGTTTCCGTGTCGTGCACACTGTTTCCGTGTGTTAGTTTGTGTTCGAACATTGCCTTCTTTGTGTAGACATGTTTGCGTGGTCAAGAAAACAATGGAACTTGGGAAGATTGTGTCTCTGTAAATATGCCCCTATCATTTCCTTGTTACACTATCACCAAATTGACCCGAAGCCGCAAAATGGGCGACCTTGTGCTCCTTTCACTCTACTCTGAGCCACTGATCGTAGGAGCCGTTGGAGTGTGTTGTGCTTGATATTGTTAAAACGTTTCTGTGTCCTGTAGCTTTTGCACATATTTTCACCAGCATCCTGGAATCCTGGAAGGTCCCGACCGCACTATTGTTTCTTCTTCTGTTTGATGAATCGCTGGGTATTGATGTTTCCACTCTCATCTTTCGCCGCGTTTTTATGTGCTTCTTGTACCTTTTCTCTCTCTTTCTCTCTGTTGCGCACTGTGTGCTGATAACAATAGAAAGACACACTATCGGTTCATTGACCAATTGAATTTCTCCCAATTTGTTTGGCACATTTATTCCCCACATCAGCTTTCGCGAAGACGCGGTTCGTAATGCTTCTTTGAAAAATAATGGACCAGGAAGATGACATCAGAACAGCGATACACACGTTTTATCAGCAGCAGCAGCAGCAGCAGCTACAACAATCACACACCCCAATCGGACACCATCGCCCGATGATGCACGGTTTCATGGGGGGATACAGCTCCAACGGGCCAGGGCTCCCCACCATAGGCAGTGAGTATAGCCGGCCAATTGCTCGCCACGAGACGCTACAATCGTTTTACAAATTAACGATCGCCTTTCGCGGGCCCAGTGTCACGCTCCCAATCGCACACAGTTAACCTGTTGAGCGAGGACTTCATTGCCGGGTACATGGACCAGGGACGCATGTCCGTCGTGCGAAGGTTTTTCTGTCTCTTCGTAACGTTTGACGTCGTATTCATCACGTTGCTATGGATCATCTCCGTCGTGGTGAGTAATTACGTTCTTTCTCTTTGATCCAAGCAGCCCAATGGCAGAATGAAGTAAACAACGCCGTGTTTTTGCGTTTTTTTACAGATCACGGGGGAAAACGTGATTCACGCGTTGAAATCTCAGGTTCTTCACTACAGCATTTACACCTCGCTGTTCGATGTCGTTATAATAGCCCTCATTAGGTTTATTTTCCTCATCCTCTTTTACGGCATCTTGAGCATGAGCCATTGGCTAGTGATAGCGGTAAGGATTCACACTCCGCCTTGGCCATACACCTGCTGAATGTGGCTTAATCTCTGGTCCTTTATGCCATTTTCAGTTGTCCACCACCAGTTCTTGTGCGTTTCTTATTTGCAAAGTATTTATGTACAATGTGAGTACGCAACTGTCTTAGAAAAATGTACAGCATAAGAATTGTTATTTATTCTCTCTCTCTCTTCTAGTGGACAGCTACACCACAGCCAGTGTTCGAGGTGCTTTTGATAGTGGTATCATTTGTGTTGGCGTGGGGTGAAGCATGGTTCTTGGACTGTCGTGTAATACCTCAGGAACGATACGCCAGAAGTTATCCCGTTGGTAAGTAGACACAGTCAAGTTTCCGCTCTTTTGGTTTTATGACTTTTGTTTTCCTTTCCTTTGCCATTAAACCAGCCGTGACGAGTGCCCCATCGATCGATGCTCGAACACCGCTGCTGGACCCATTTTTGAGGGCTTCCATAGCGGGTCGAACGGAAAGTATTGGCAACTTCTACTCTCCGTTCGAATCCATCCACAACAGCGACGACGATGACGACGACGATGAAGAAAACGCACAGGTACGGTTCGGGATTGAATTAGCAGCGTGGCAAAGGTCAATCGCTGCCTGAACACATGTAAATGCCGTGTCCGGCAGTTAGAGAACGTGATCGAAGTATGCTGTTCCATGATTGATGAACGATTTTTGAATTAATCCCACTTCATCTATTCCATTGGACTTGCAAATCGAGTCTCAGTGCGCGTCGATCGTCGATCGCATTCGTATCGGTTCTGAGATGAAGTTATTTTTTGCCAATTTGTTCGAAAGAAGAAAACCTCAAAAAAAGTTCTCGATTGCAAGCGTTAATGTAGCTGATGGTTTTATCTGTGAAAGCCTCGTACCGGTAAAGGTAAAGTGTTATTTACAAAATTTGTCACTGTCCGATCGAACTGGTTGAACCTTTCGCTTAAAAATGTTAATGAATTCGGTAGACATAGGCCCGCCCAAAATGGGAAGAACTCTAATGTATATTTTATTCAGATGTGAATCAGTTATTTTACTTTCATACGGTGATGATCACCAGGACCGCAACGGGCACTCGATCTCAGTACTTCCTCTGACTCCTGCTAGAATGGATGTGGTTTCGGGTTAAGAAGTGTTCTTGTTCTCTCCCACCATGCAGGATGATGTGTTTAAAGCGCTGGGCACGAAAACCGTGCGCTTCGCTTACAGCCTGCTCGAATCGGACAACTGGAAGATCGAGAAAGTGACCAGCAAAGGTGACACGATCCAGAGCTCTCAGGTTGAGTCGCTGGGTAAAGTTTACAAACTGACCGCTAAAGTCCACTACCCAGCCCGTAAGCTACTACAGGAGCTGTTCTACAAAATCGAAGACGTGCCGAAGTGGAATCCAACGTTACTGGAATCGAGGATCATTCGGGTAAATTTGAATTGTAACATGTTAAAGCGTTGCTTTCTATACATTTTTGGTTTTATTTTCGTCAGAAAATCGACAGTCACACGGACATCTCTTACCAAGCGACGATTGGCGGTGGCGGTGGAGTCGTAAAGAGTCGAGATTTCGTCAACCTCCGCTGCTGGCAGTTGTGCCGTGGTGGCCGTGTGTATGAAGGAGTGAATATATTGTCGAATCCCACCGGGCTTCTTTCACCAATGCCGGAGGAAGGTGAACGGACGATGGACAGTTCAGTGTCTCAGAGCGATACCGCCGAAGAGGATGACGACGACGATGGCGCAGAGAGAGAATCCAATTCTACGACAACGATTGTACCGAAAATGAGTCAATCGCACAGCGAAGCGGGACTGATCGACCGAGAACAGACCGAAGTCACTAAGACTGCTTTTAAAACGCTTAGCAAAAGTTTAGGGGCACAGGATTTTGCCGCCAGTGGTGCAACCTCCGATCCGGAAGATGTGTTTTCCGATGCATTGACCGGTGAACAAAGTGCCACCAGTGAAGCTCGTGGCCAGAAGAAAGTGGTCAATGGTGTTGAGCAGCCCACGAAGAAGCGGCCAGGTGTGGAAAGTGATCGCGAGATGGCCAAGGGTGGCAATGTGTACGTGAGCGCCGCTACTAGTATTGACTATGCGGAGGCTCCTTGCACCACGAAGTACATACGGTAAGGTTTTGTCCGAGCGGATGGTTCCTTTCGAAATTTACTAACTTTGTGCTTTTTTTTTGCAGGGGCGAAAATAATGTTTCCTGCTGGGCGATGCGTGAGCTCGATAATCAAAAGGACCACTGCATTTTCGAGATGCTTCTGTGCTTGGATTTGAAGGGGTACATCCCACGATACGTTCTCGACACCGTACGTAGTATCGTCATGGAGCAAATCGGGTTCACCTTGTTAATCTCATTCATTTGCTTTTATTTCTATAGGCTTATACTACGCTAATGCAAGATTATATGACCTATCTGCGCAAGTACGTGGTCGAGCTGCGCAAACAAGAAAAAGTGCCTGGGGGCCAAGAGACGGCCGAACGGACGAGCAACGCGTAGAACGAATCACAATCACACTCCCATCTTTAACTTCACCATCGTTGTCATTGTTAACGCCGTCGTTGGGAGATTATTTATTCTCTTTTGCATTTGCGTTTTCATCCTTCTCACCTCCGTCATACGAAAAGGTCGATAAATACATCAATGATAAGCTGACTCATCCGCAGCCATCGTTTTCTTTGTTCGGGTGCAATTTTTTAGTCAATTATAGTAAAGTGTGCATCCGAGAAGTGATAGTCTAAAGATCTATTCCTAAACATCCCGCTGTTTCATCCAGACAACAGATAACTGGAGGATGTACTGAAAAACGGAGTCTGTCGTGCATTTCCACTCATCACTCGTTGTTTTCAATGAAACGGTTCTACCCGCCTCTAGAGGAAGTGAAAAGTCTGCATTTTCTAATTTTTCTATTCACTTACGAGCGCGCCCGCAGGATGGCGCCGATTCCTTTTCGAATGTTTCTATTAACAATTGACTACCCAGACGTGCGCTGTATTGCTTGTATATTTTATTGTGATATGAATAAAAGTATGATATTTCGAGACGACGGATTCATGTTTGACTTTTACTGATCGTACTGATCACAAAACATTTTATTCCGGAATAGAACGTTACATGCAAACATTTCGTTAATCTATTGCACGATGCCTCAAAAGTCCACAGAGTTTAGCGACACACAACATTTCTCAAGCACACACCCGGGTTTTGGTCATTGGTTAGTCTACGTGGGACACACTCGACAGCGGAAGTTACTTCTGTTCTTGTCCGGTGAACCAACTCTGGCAAGCTTCCGCCGCAATTTCGCACATGGTCGAGAGAACCTTGGCGTTTCCTTCGTAGTCTGCGTCGCGATGGAAGGATGGAAGAGTGGAGTCTTTAGAATGGGGAAAACAGTTCACGAGGCCGATCTGGAAGCGACACTTACCAACCGAGTTTCCGCTGCGTTTTCCAAAGATGCTACCGTTGAACGGTGGTTTCCGGTAGCCGGCCTCAGCGTGGCCGCTCAGCGCCAGAACGACCAACAGAACAACTATGAGGCTGCCGAGTACTTTGAATGAAGCCATCGCTGGAAGAAATTCGCCCGGTTTTATTGTCTCGGTGAAGGAAGTTCACAAGTTGTTGAATGTTCCTTGGAAGCCACCAGATGACTGATGCCTAAACTCGGCTTTCGGATATCTTTTATACTAAAACCTCGTCCTCGCGACATCTCTGTCAACATCTCTGTACCAGCCGGGGCAGCATCCCTGAGCTGTTAATACGAAATCCCAAAACAATCCTGACGCTCCCGGGGCCTAGTGTGTGGAGCCAGCCGCGAATGCAATTAGGCGCGTTCGCGTTAGAATTTATTTAATTAATTACACGCCTCGAAAAAGGTCCCGCCGGAAAGGGATGCTTGCCCATGCAGTGTGCTCAGGGATCCCGAAGCCACCCTTCAAATGCGGGCCTTTCAGTTTTCTCAAAAAAATATTTTCTTTTACACGCTTCAAACGGGCGTTTTAAAACAATTCCATTAAAAGAGCAAAACTGGGTATGAAAGGTTAATGAACTCTCGTTTGGTAATCACCAGGACTTTCAATCAAAGGTCAAAGTTTTTCGATTTTTCCTCCGCGGTGACCTTGCACCGGAAGTGGTTCACTTCTAGCGGTCGCACGCGAACGGAAGCTTCACATCGATCGAAAGGACATTCGTAATTATTTCCGTCCGTCCCACCGGAGGGTTTGTGGTTAATAATTGAGGCCATTCGATGGTCACGCAACCACACGGACCATCCCGGTGTCCTGTTCCGATGCGTGGATTACTGGGGGAAACGTGTGTCCTTTAAGGTTCTTGCCCACTCCCCCCAAAAACACGGACTGTCTGTTACACAAAACGACATCACCTGGCCGGCCTATATCGATCAATATTTATGGGAATGAGCCACCGAAAATGCGGCGTGCCTCGGCCATGCTCTGCCCCATTGATGGAATCGAAAATGATAACGACTCCGGGCGCCATGATGAGCTGCTGTCCTGCCATCAATCAGCACCCTCACCGGCCCACTGTACAGCCATTATTCATCGTTTGAATGGCCACATAAAAGCCATCAGATAATATGAGCCTCGGTGCAGTGCTGTGGTGGCGTCAAGGGGGTGTCAGCATACGAAATGTATGGAATTATCATTAACGCTGCATGCAACAGGAGCCACGGTGGGCCACGAGGTGCCCACGCGGTGCCCTGTTGGAAAACGCAGGTCTCAACATGGGATTAGTTTTTCAATGGCACTCGACACCGTCGGTTGGACAATTCCATTTTCCGGGAAAAGTTTGGTTGCGGCACGTGAGATTAAAATTGGGGCGCCAAAAGCATCGTCCCACGGCAAACGTTAATATTAAAAGTGTTCTAAAGAAGGCATCAAATTTAGATACCGCACGGTAAGTAGTTTTTTTTTTATTAAGTGTACAGAGAAGTTTTTGAGCCTGAGTAAAAAGGGTATTGCAGGTGAGAAATCAAGAAAGTAGAACTTCCGCTAAGATGTTTTATTGACTTCTTCTTTTATCATGCTGAACTCATGGACAAAATTCCTCGCCAAATCACCTTTTTGGGAATCAATTTGGGACATTTAGTTGACAGGGATGCGCAAATTCCAACTCTAAGTTGGACCATTTGAATGCTAAAAGGGTAAAATTTCATCCTAACACCAATTATATTAAACTCTTTTTGGTAAGGAAAGAAAATCGCTCCGGAGTTCCGAAAAGCAGCGTGCCACAACCTACGACAACGCGCACTATGGAGAATTTGTATTTCACTGTCGGACATATTGTGTTTTAGGAATAATCTACCGACTTCTCTTTTCAACGTTTTTGTTTTCATGCAAACGTTTTGATCGAATTCAATATTTTATGTGTAATACGCGCGTTCTTGTAGTATTATCTATTATAGGAAAATATAACTAAAATCCTCATTTGGTTGGATTATGACCGCTCTACCCCCTAGTGGTGTAATCTTGCGTAAATGTCTGCGGGATGCTGTAATTTCAACGAAAATTTACAATCTTTCATCATCAATCGGGCTCAAAAATATTGTAAATTATTTCATCATTTTCCTGGCAGAGGGCTACAAACCAAAATAATCAATTACAGGGTGTAACAAATGTTTGTCAGTTTAAATAACGATTTCGAATATTATCATGAAGGATGCAAAATTACTTAAATCAATCAAAAATCAATCAAAAACACTTGTAAATGACAGTATATTTAGGGATCATTGATACAAAAGGGACATTTTAACCATTGAAGATTTGATATCCTTCCACGAGGTAATTCCCCCGAAATCTTCACGTGGAAATTCTAATCACTTTGCATCGCGAACAACTGATCGTCATTTCGCGGGCTGCGCGAGCGGCTCAAGCGGTGGTGCGCAGGGTGTCACGCACGCCGACGGCGGCGCGGTCTCAAGTTCGACGCGCGCTGCCTGAATCTTCAGTCTGCCTGAATTCTTTCTGGCGGGCGGTTTGGCCGCCGTTCCGTCTCTGTCTCGCGTTGGGTGCGTTCCTTACCCCCGGCACCGGTCTCTCTGTGTATGTGGATGTGTTTTGGTGTAGAGCAAAAGTGCTAGAGTTGCAATTGCAGTATTGCAGTTGCTAGCAGCAAGCGGTGCAGCGAGGTGATCAAATCGCGAAAGGTAAACGCGCCGCGCCGCGAGTCGGTTTTTTCTCGGCCGGGCTGGTTTGTCGGGTTTTTTTCTGAAGAAAGTGACTCCGGGGCTTATCGCGTAGTTCTAGACGTGAAGTTCGTGACCCGTGTTTGAGTGTGCGTGCGTGCGTATTAGAAGAGGAGTTTGTGAGTGTGTATGTCTCGGTATGGTTAGCTTCATGTTCCGTCGTGAATGGAAAAGCAAATCCAAGCCCAAGAAATGCGTGCTAAGAAAATGGTCTCCTGCGGGTGGGCGTTCGAGTGCGCGGCGTGATGCACGTCACAGTCATTACCGATGATCACTGCAGATGTTTAGATTTGCTGTGTTTTGGGGTTTGGCCGGCCGGAGGGGTCGCCTAAAAATAGGACCATCATGAGGCAGGATAAAAATATCTCCCGGACCTTGCGACCCGTTCGGCAGGTTGTGCTCCTGATCGCTTGGAGTGACTGATCGTGCAGTGTAGAATGATGATCATGTTATGCTGTGTGAGATGGGATGGAAAAAGCAGCAATTACAGCTTCCGGTGGCCGGTGATGCATGACCATTACACGGTCGACCGCAGCCCGGTTCTACAGTTACGCAGCGCACTGTGGCAACGGCGCGTTGAACTGGAGAACGCCATCGAAGCATCGACGTCCTGTCGCCGTTCTGGCGTGGCACTACAATTATAGTCGATTAACGATGCGGCTGCCCATCATCAACCGCCGCAAGCTGCATTCTGCAACCCCATTCGAGAGTGTAGCAATCTCTGACGAGCGGACTCTGAGCGAATCGAATGAATGAGGTTGATTTTGTTGTTTCGGTCCACGCGATCGGTCTTTCGCTGGACGTTATCAATCGCTCCCTTAGCACCGAATTTTGATAGCCTCCGATCGCTGATCTTTGACCGGAAAAGTTCAACCGAGCGCCTAGCAGCAGCAGCAGCGACCATCGGTGTCGATGGCCCAGACATCGGCCGATCGGTTACATAACCGGGAAATGTGAAACCGCGTGCGCGGTGCCCAGATGCGACCGGCGCCTTTTTTTATTTGTACACCGATCAGACCGATCCTATTTGAAGGCCACCGAACGGTATGTGTGGGTCACGGGCTATCAGTCACTGGCAACTAGCGGCAGGTCGTAGTGGTGTCTAAGGCGCCAAACGTTGACTTTCCCAATTTTCGCGTCGTCGTGCATCGTTAGAACGGCTTTTCTTCTTCCTCTCGCTGATTAGCACCGCCGTGATTGGCGAGTGTTGTGTGTTCAGTCGATTGCCGGAGGTGTTCTAAGTGCCAGTGACAACGACTCAAGCACCCCGAGCAGAGTAAACCAGAAAAACAGATTTGTAATTCAAATTCACATCACGAAATACGGGTGTGAACGATGGTTTTGTGTTGTTTATAAAGGAACTAGTTTGATGTTGGTTCGCAGGAAACCTAAAGCGCTGCCCGCTCAGGACCGTTCTGCAGAGTCAGAGCCGACACCTGTATAAACAACTCACATGTGAAACGATAGCTGGCTGGTCGTTATCTCTGTTTTTGAACCATGTCCCCCCACACGGCAACATAAGTATGGGGAACAAGTTCTACAGGGGTTCCCTTGTACGCGTAACCGGTGCAGAATTGCAACCGAGTTCGCTTTCGAGTGTGCTTCTCGGAAAGGGTTGTCTGCAATCGATCGTCAGTGTGATCCACGCCACAGCATATAAGTATGCTCCTCGAGTCATCGCTCCGCGGGCTCGCCATCTGGAAGATAACAAGACGCGCTCTGGTGCGATGCGAAGAAGATAGGCCCTGCGGGAGATACGACCAGAGAATTGGACCAACAAATGTGTCGCTGGGTGGCGCAAGAGTGACGCAAGATCGGTGGCGGGTTAACGCGATCATATTGACGTCCTCGTGACGCCGCGTCGGTTATGACAGGACGGCGCTTCACGTCCGGTTTCAGTTCTAGGGGGCCCTAAATTTAGACTCCCGTCACCGGTTCAAGTTCGCACCAAGTTCGGGTAATGGACTTTGGGCAGGATTGATGCCTGCCACGCGGCCGCTCAAGGTGTGTCCTATTTTCTTCCGTATAGACGACCCCGGCGAAGATGTTCTGTCTCTAGAATACAGCAAAAAAAACCGTTACTGAACGCAATTGCGTAACACGTTCTACGTAACCTTTGGACACAACGCATAACCACATCGATTTCGGGGCCTCGGACTGGTAACGCTTAAAATTGACGTCAATTAGCGGCTTGCAGTGCCAGAGTGTGGTAGATGCATAATTTTTTGCCGGTCGCCCGAAGGTCAGGCCGTATTTTTAGACGCCTTTGGCCATCTGCTATCGAACCATCGGCTCAGGGGTAAATCGAAAAAGCCGGAGCCGACAACGGCACAGGTGCGTTATCTTGGGTGCGCTAGTTCCGAGTGCCAAGATCCTAATCGTTGGCCACGGAAAGATAAAACCAAGGTCACTATCTAGCCGCGGGGGTTCGTCGGACAAAATTCCAGCTAAATCTGGCTTTATCGCCCGTCGCAGGATTGCCAAATGACAGTGGCGGATGAACGGTATTTGCATTCGCGGATCCCCGTGTAAGCGGCCTCGCAAACGGAGGTCAACGTTGTTTGGATAACACATCAGTTTAACAGCTCGGTTTCGGTTGCGTTTGGCTTCAGCAATCTGCTATCAGATAAGGCTGATAAGGTCTGGTTGTTTCGATCACTCAAACTGGGATCGTTTGCGAAACGACCGCAAATCATTATCGCAGGTTCAAACTCCATCCCGACGGTCCATCAAGTCCTGACCTTTGAAGCCCTCACGCTACTCCCAAAAAAAATCACTTTCGTTTTCACACCCACTGCGCTGGAGGCTCGAAACCCGTTCCGGGACGGATTTGGGGCTTCTTCGCTTCGGCGGGTCTAGCGGGTCGCCTGATGCCTGAACGGGATCGTCGCCGCACAGAACGCATGCAAATCGCGATGTCGGAACCGGTTTGTGCAGATTCTTTTCGCTAATGCCATGCCAGCAGCCGGTAGTTCAATTTCAGTGCCGGTTGTCTCTGGTGACAACTCTCGGGAACCGCTCCCAACAACCAGTTGCCAGCGAGTGTCCTGCGACGGTGTTTTAACGGCGTGAAGCGAGAGTTACGCCATCCCAGAACGCCGTAGAACCACATGACACGCGGTGGGCTGGGCGATAAGAAGCTACAAACCTCTCGACCTTATCGACAGAGCAGCCGGCCGATGGTTTTGCACTATCAGGAACGGAACGGAATCTGCGCGTGACGCAGGGTACTTTGTTTTGCGCCGTTGGCCGTCCATCGATGGCGCAAGTTGTTCGTCTCGTTCAGAGCAACGCAATAAACTACTGCGACAGTGGCCGTAAATTCTGCCCGGTCTGAGTGGTCTGCCGGCCAGCGAGGAGGCTGAATTGAAGGGAAGAACTTGTTCTTGGTACTCGAAGTAATGGCTTCGTAATTACATCTGCATCGTTAGCGCGTATGACAGCATTCCTTCGCCTGCAGTGAGTCAGCAATTCAGTGCCTTCTGCCAGTTGATAAGTGGCAGTGGTTCCACCGGATTCATCGGTTTCTATACGAAAGACGTCAGTACGACAACTAGTGAGCAAAATTTATTTACCTTGAGGATTCCAAACGTTCCGAAGCCGCCATCCGTTCGCAAGCTGCTTGGTGCTTCCGTTATCTGCATCCCCAAACAAACTCCGATTGAAAGTAATCTTCCGAAGCGGCGAATGTTTGTGGCCAAAAATATGTATACGATGCTCTGCTGATAACCGGCACGGGGGTCGCTAATTGAGGCTCGCGCTCCTCGATGACGTCACACACTGACTCGCGGTGTAATCTTTCACCCAGCCCACTTCGATCGTGTGTGCAATGGTGTGCCGGTTATCAATTAGCTACAATAAATGTCACATTCGTCACCATCTAGTGAGGTCTAACGTCAACACGCGCGCTGTTTGGCCCATTTGACAGATCAGTTCTCCAGTCGGGTGCTTTAATGACTCGTTTTCTCTTGCAGCGTGACGTGAGCAGACATATGATCGCCTAGGAACCCCGTCGAGTATGGCTGATCAGAAGGAACTGGAGATGGAGGAAGCGGTTGCACTGTACGTATCCAAATGGAGCTCCCCGAGTGGCTTGAATTAATTGGACTTTCCCATCTCTCGTCTTTTCCAGAGAGTCAGCGGCGGCACCGCGTGTCGGGTGCGGCCGGCGAACGACGAAATTTATCGGAGCCTACTGGCGGAGCATGGTGGTGATCGTGGCTCCCCTGATCGCATGCCTCGTGTTTCTCATCGACACCACACCGGCCTACCGATGTATGTTCGTGGTGGTCCTGATGTCGCTGTACTGGGTGACGGAAGCGCTGCCCCTACCCGTGACGTCCATGCTGCCGATCGTGCTGTTCCCGGTGCTGGGAGTCCTCGAAACCGATCGAACCTGTATGATGTACATGAAGGAAACGATGCTTATGTTCATCGGCGGAATCATTATCGCCCTGGCCGTCGAGTACTGCAACCTGCACAAACGGGTCGCCCTAAAGGTGATCTCGGTGATTGGATGCAGCCAGCGACGGCTCAACTTTGGCCTGACCGCCGTCACGATGTTCGTCTCGATGTGGATCTCGAACACGGCCGCCGTGGCGATGATGTGCCCGATCATGCAGGCCGTCCTGGAGGAACTGGAGTCGGTACGAATTACTGCGAGTTACGTGCAGCCCAGCGGACGATAAACCATCTTCTTTTTGCCCTCAGCAAGGACTCTGCCAGATGTACGAACGAAGGAAGAAGACGGGCGAAGAGGAAGGAATGCTGGGCAAGGATAAGCTGGATGACGAGTGAGTGGACACCGAAGCATTATTTCCATATGCTTTCTAAACGGCCGCTATTCTCCTTTTCAGACCTCCTCGGCCGACGAAGACAACACTCTGCTACTTCCTGGGGGCAGCCTACGCGTCCACGCTCGGCGGCTGTGGTACGATCGTCGGGTCGGGCGTCAACCTAACGTTCAAGGGTATCTACGAGAGCCGGTTCCCGACCGCACCCGGCATCGATTTCCCAAAGTTTATGTTCTACAACGTGCCCGGAATGCTGCTGTACACGTTCCTCACCTGGGTCTACCTTCAGTGGCTGTACATGGGCATGTTTAGGTAGGATCGGCCGCAAAACCGTACGGAAGAGGGAACTGAAATTACTGTTGTGTTTGTCCACGCAGACCGAACAGTCCCGAAGCGAAGGCGGCCGATATCGGTCCCGAGGGAGAAGCGGTTGCGAAGCGGGTGATTGAGACCCGCTACAAGGAGCTGGGACCGATGACGTCGCACGAGAAGAGCGTAGCGTTCCTGTTCGTCGTGGCCGTCGTGCTGTTCTTCACCCGCGAGCCAGGCTTCATCACCGGCTGGGCTGACGTACTGCACACTGTGTAAGTGTCCGAACGGGAGTTGCTCGACTGGGAGCTCAATTAACGTTTCTGTCTTCTTGTAGTAAGATTAAGGATGCCACTCCGGCCATGTTTATCGTGATTGTGCTGTTCATGATCCCGGCCAACTGGCGGTGTCTGAAGTTCTGCCGCAGCAATCCAGGTAACGCCCGGAGTTCCCCATCAATCGATCGATCGGATTAATGTTACTGTCCTTCCTGCAGGCCGGCTCCCGACCGAGGCTACGTCTGGGCTGATCACGTGGAAGTTCATCAACCAGAAAGTGCCGTGGAGTCTAATCTTCCTGCTCGGTGGTGGATTCGCCCTGGCCGAGGGTGGCCGCGTGTCCGGAATGTCCGCTCTCTTGGGCCAATCGTTGGCCGGGCTGAAAACGCTTCCGCCACTGCTACTCCTTTTCGTCGTCTGCCTGACGGCCCAAACGCTTACAGAGTTCACCTCGAACGTGGCCATCTGTAACGTGATTTTGCCCGTGCTGGCCGAAATGGTAGGTTCACCGCACACAGGACCGCCGCAGGAGTTGAAGGGACCCCTTCTAACGCTTCCGATCCTTACTTGCAGGCTATCGCGATCGAGATTCATCCGCTGTATCTGATGTTCCCGGCGGCCATGTCGTGCAGCTTTGCGTTCCACATGCCCGTGGGAACGCCACCGAACGCGATCGTGGCCGGTGTCGGTAACATTGCGATCAAGGATATGGCCGTGGCCGGCATCGGTCCGTCGATATTCACGCTGCTCGTCATCTGGGCCAGCTTCCCGACGTGGGGCGCCGTCGTGTACCCGGAGCTGGCGACCTTCCCCGAGTGGGCCCGGCCGGTCATCCTGAACGCCACGCTAAACTAGTTTCGGAAGTACTTCAGTAGCAAAACGTTAGGAGGCAATTTAAAGATACGTACCAAAACGTGTGTGCCAAACGTGCGACAGCCGATGTGGGGAATGTGCATTTACAGACCGGACGTTAATACTGCCGCGTGGACCGTGGACGAGGATACTCCGTTTTAGTTTGCTACCGATCGGTGCGAGTGGTGGAAACAGTACTTGAACTTGCGTGCGCGTGGTACTTATCACTCGGTACTTTGCATTAATGTGTACAATTTCATGTCGGTCTTCCATAGCGAAATTATTTCAGCAAAGCGCAAAGGCGCAAGCCCTACAAGCGGTGACGCAGCCAGCGAACAACAAACGACCTTAGTGTTTAGTAGAGTATAGCGAAACCACGCTGCCCCTCTTCGAGGCTCAGAGTGTCTAGACAAACGACATGTTGATTATAAATATTTTGTCCCGAAGAAATAGAGAGAGAGAAAGCGATCGAAAACGCACACCGCAGGCATATTATATGGGGCAGAGTGTTGGAGTGTAGGAGAAGACATACAATAAATATACAATGATTGTTTACGAATGTTTTGAAGTGGAGGCTTTGTTATGAAGAATCACGTCACGGAACGACTGCCGAAGGTTACCCCGATCATCGAACGTTCCGCCTAGTACCAGCGAGTGGCGTTTTGCGAGTTCCGGTTGGCCCTTTTCAACATTCGAAGAAGATCATTATTTTGTCATCAACCGCTTTTACGCGGCGTGCCCAAATTGACGAATCGAAGCACGATCGCTTCTAATATTTTCTATTATTTTTCCCACATAATCCATAGAGCTTGGTCCTGTTTGTGCAAAACAAGGTTGTAAATGGCCCCTCGAAACGATAAACAAAAACATTATTACACGAAAACAAAAAGTTCTGAATGACGAAGGCGAACGCGCCTTTGGCGTATGCAATCAGCTCATGATCGTGATCGATAGAAATGAATTACAATTTCCCTGCCTTTGAAAAACACGGCGCAGCGGCGCAATGTTTGGTAAATATGCTTGTCGTGTTAACACCTCGGCCTGCGTTATGCTCTCTGGGGTCGCGGTGTTGCTGTGTACATTGCGCCATCGGCCATCATTGCGCTTTTATACGATCGATACACAGCGGAACGAAATTACGGAACTAATTGCAACTGCCAACTCTTCCCGGCGTCGGCCGGCCTCAGACTCGGGTGCGTCGAAAAATATTCATAACCTCGTACATCGCACGAGCCACTGGCGCTGGCGAAGTTTACGTGCCTGAACTTAAACTTACATCAGCCGAGGTCAGACGAGGCCGGCCGCTGGATCAATGGCGTTTAATGACCCGCGTAAACGTGTTTCCTGTTTTGACTCGCTTCGGCTGGGGCTCGGTGCGCTCGGCGATCCTCGTGGTTCGCGCTTCGGTCGCGCTTGTCCTTTGCTGGCTGGACGAACTGGAACCGCTCCAAAGTACCGTAGCGGGCAAGTACACCAGATGATCTTGACCGTGGCTGGGTCAAGGAAGCTGCCGAAATTCTGTGACATCATTGAGCCGTAGTCGAACTTGCGCACTTGCGATGATAACGTGAGCCGCGGGTTGGCGATTTGTCGCCTTGGGCAATCGACAGGAAATGTCGGTGATCCGAGTGTCTCCGTGGGTCGATCGGTAAGTTACTAGTTGATCATGCTGGTGATTTCAAATATAGCATATCAATTTATGCCTTTCGCTACCTTTCGCTATTGTTGCGTTCTTTCTCGCTGAGGAACTTATCTGACATTCGAAAAGATTGTGGAATGTGAATGGAGCCCATGATAAACCGTCCGCTGGGCGATTGGTACACCTTTGCCCATCACCGTCATCGCCAATCGAGCCAGATTGGACAGAACGAGACTTAACCTTATAATAGTTTTCAAAATTAGGTCGATGGGCTATGGCGGTCGCAGCGCGATAAGGGCCACCGTGGTCCGGCAAGCCGTGCCTGCGAAAGTGGACATCCCCATTATCCGGGGTGAGCCGTCAACGCGTCACTGTTCGATCGGCCCTTCGAACGCATTTGAACAGCTGTGGCTTGTGGCGCTCGACTCGTATCAGGAAGGATGCCTTTTAGCAAGACGCTCAGCGCCGACACCGTTCATTCAGCTTCCGTCGATCGCTAGGGACCGTGGTTCGGGGGAACCGATCCGAAGGTTGCGCCGCTAGAAAGAGAGACGGGCGAACGGGTGTGTCGGATTAGTGGCACAAATAGTTCCGGTCCGTTCGCAACAATTTGGGGTAGGGACGGTGACACGGTGTGATAAAAGAGCAATTCGAGCGCCGAGCGTAACTGTTGCCGCGTGCCGCGCGTCCGTTGACACAGAACGGCCAGTTACGGCACATCGGCGGACGGTGACGGATCGGATTGCGCGCGCGCACCCTTGCGCTGAAGGGATTCCACAGCTGCTGCGCGGCTTAATTGAACGATTGTGAACAGTTTGTGCTTTGTGAGCGATGTCGCAACCGACGGAGATGGCGGCACGCAGCAAGGAGGAGCTCCTGACGCTGCCGATCGAGCAGACGGCGTGAGTAGCGATACTTCCTCCGTGTTCCGGAGATCCTAATAATTGTGCGTTGATCTCCGATCCGACAGCCCGGACCGACCGCAGGGATGCTCCCGCCGGTGGTGGCTGTTTATGGGCGTGTACTGGAAGGCCCTGCTGGTGCTGGCGGTCCCCTGTCTGGCCGGAAGTATCTTCCTGTACGACACGGGACCCCCGTTCCGGTGTATGTATCTCGTCGTGGTGATGGCCGTCTTTTGGATCACGGAAGCGTTGCCACTGCCGATCACATCCATGCTGCCGATTGTGCTGTTTCCGATGATGGGCATCCTCGGAACGAATCAAACCTGCATGATGTATATGAAGGACACAATGATGATGTTTGTCGGTGGAATTGTGATGGCACTGGCGGTCGAGTATTGTAATCTACACAAACGGGTCGCTCTGAAGGTGATTTCGGTGATTGGATGTAGCCAGCGGAGGCTAACGTTTGGGCTGACCGCCGTTACGATGTTCGTTTCGATGTGGATCTCGAACACGGCTACCGTGGCGATGATGTGTCCGATCGTGCAGGCGGTCCTCCAAGAGCTGGAAGCAGTAAGTAACGGAACTGGGCCCTTACCAGCCAACGGACTGACGTGATCCTTTCCAGCAAGGACTGTGCAAGATGTACGATAGGCCGAAATCGATCGAAAGTGCGTCCTCCGACGAAGACAGGTAAGAACACTGGGCCGGGCCTTCTAAGATTCTTGCCCTGTTATCTGAGAGTTCTGGTCCCGGTTTTCCAGCACACCACGGCCGACGAAGATCACCCTGTGCTACTACATCGGGACGGCGTACGCCGCGACCTGCGGTGGCTGCGGTACGATCGTGGGATCGGGAACGAACCTCACGCTGAAGGGCATCTACGAGAGTCGATTCCCCGATGTTCCCGGCATCGATTTCCCGAAGTTTATGTTCTACAACGTGCCCGGAATGCTGGTGTACACGTTCTTCACCTGGCTGTACCTGCAGTGGCTGTTTATGGGGCTCTTCCGGCCGAACAGCGAAGAAGCGAAAGCCGCCAACATTGGGCCCGAAGGAGAGACGGTGGCCAAGCGTGTCATCGAGCAACGGTACCGGGAGCTGGGGCCGATGTCCTCACACGAACTTGGGGTCGCCTTTTTCTTCGTCCTATCCGTTGTGCTTTATTTTACACGCGAACCCGGCTTCGTGAGCGGCTGGGCGGATCTAATCCCCGGCATGTAAGTAATTGTAGCTTAATAATGTAAGTAATGTAATTTACACCACCACGTGTTTGGTCCCCGATTAGCAAAATCAAAGATGCCACTCCCGCCATTTTCATCGTTATCATGCTTTTCATCGTCCCCGCAGACTGGAGTTGCTTGTCGTTCTGCCGCAAGGGCGCTGGTGAGTAGTAGTAGTAGTAGATAGTAGGTAGTAGTATATTTCCGATGTTTTCGGTTTTATGGGTACAGCTTTATTTTTCCTCGTTGATTGGGGCATTTTAACCTACCTTAGGTGGCACGCATTGTTGGTTTTTATGCCGTTTTTGGTGGCAGGAAGGTAATGCAGGAAAAACTTTTCTGAGAAATTTTAAGTTTCCATGTGTTGCAATAATTGGAGTATTTTTTAAGGGTTCCGTTAAGTTTGTTAGTGACCCTGTTTGGGGTTTTCCCTTCGGCGCTGATGGCATAGTCGTTCGCGTATAGATACTGTGTGCAGTTTTAGACTCTGGGGATGTCCGAGAAGTATCTGTTAAACAGGATTGGAGATAGGACACTCCCTTGGGGGACCCCTGCAGTTGGTTTGAATACAGTAGATTGTGCATTCCCGATGTGTACGATGTTTGTTCTATCAGAGAGAAACGATTGTATTATGTTTATAATTGGTTTTGGAAAATTTGTTTGGATTAATTTGTATACTAGACCACTATGCGAGATGGAGTCGAATGCTTTTTCAGTGCCTAGCAGTACTAATCCTGTTGATTTCTTATTTTTTCTGTTTTCCGTGATTTTTCTGGTTAGTCTGTAGATTTGATGCGTGGTGGAAAGAAACGGTTGGAAAACATATTGGTATTGTTTTGTTTTCGCTAATTAGCAAGCTAATTGGCCTGTAACTTTCGGGATTTCTGGTATCTTTACCGGGTTTTGCGATGGTGCTTATTATTGATTTTTTCCAGTTTTGTTGAATATGTGCTGCAATAGTATGGTTGCTTTTTTTGCAGGTTCTTAATCGATCTGTTGTTTATTTCATCCAAACCTACTGACTTTTTGTTTTTGAGGTTTTGAACTATGTTTTGGATTTCACGCGACTTGATCAGGTCGGTTTGAGGATTTACGATTGAACTAGTGTTGTTGTTGTAGCCGTTAACGGTGGATTCTACCCTTCTGTCCATTGGGCTTTTGAGGTTTTGCGTTATTGTATGTGATTTTTCGAAGCAATTTTTAATAGCTTCGCTTTTTTCTTGGGTGTTTAGCAGGAGTACGCCATTTACCTTTAAATGGGGTGTGGTTTTGTGGTTTCCTTGAATGATTTAAAGAAATTTCTAGATTTTGTTGCTCTTCGGTGCTTCACGATTGATTGACTGTTATAATACAGACCGCGAGTTATTACGTATATCGTTTAGTTTGCTTGAGTGTGTTGTATGTGCTTTTTGTTTGTTCGTTTCTTCTATCTATTTGCCATTTTCCCTGTACATGTTCTTTATTTTTATCAGGTTGAAATTGCCGAAAATGAACTATTATAATGTTACTTAGCGTCTGTATTTTCTTATCGATTTGTTCTTTGTTGTGTATTTGGTCAGTTTCGACATTTAGATTGATTTTGTTGTTGTTGAGTGTAGTTTTGATCTCGGTAATAGCAACTTGAATTTGGGTCTTGAGGTTCGTTAATATTCGAAATAGTGCTCTTTAAATTATTGATGAGCAGCTTTTCGGTGGCGCACTGATTTTCGACAAACTCCGGCTGATGAAGTGAAATAAATCAAACAGATTTAATTGATTAAATCATCAATTGGCCTGCACGGAAGTTTTATTTGAAAACCGGCCAAAATCACATTGCCGCTCGATAATAATCCACAAATAATAATAATAATAATAATTTTAACGATTCTTTAATCCGGAAGATGGCTCTTTTCACAAAGTTCGTCGAGTTTCTATAAACGTGGAAAAGTTTCTATAATCGTGGATAAGTTTCTATAATCTGTGTTGGTTGGTTTCTCCGCATGAGCTTTTCACCTCGAGCGCTTTCGATCAGCGCAACTCACCACTCGGCGCTCTCGCTCTCTTTCTTCCATTTCAACTCGTAGGCAAACTACCCCAAAAACCGTCTTCCGGACTGATCACGTGGAAGTTCATCAACCAGAAAACTCCCTGGAGTTTACTGTTCCTGCTCGGCGGAGGTTTCGCGTTGGCCGAGGGTGGCCGGGCGTCCGGAATGTCCGCCCTGTTGGGTCAATCGTTGGCCGGGCTAAAAACGCTCCCGCCACTGCTGCTCCTGTTCGTCGTCTGCTTGACGGCCCAAACGCTCACAGAGTTCACCTCGAACGTGGCCATCTGTAACGTGATTTTGCCCGTGCTGGCCGAAATGGTAGGTTCACCGCAGGCAGGACCCCACAACAGGAGTTGAAGGGGGACCCCCTCTAACGCTTCTGATCCTTGCTTGCAGGCTATCGCGATCGAGATTCATCCGCTGTATCTGATGTTCCCGGCGGCCATGTCGTCCAGCTTCTCGTTCCATCTGCCCGTCGGAACGCCGCCGAACGCGATCGTTGCGGGAGTGGGAAGCATTCGCATCAAGGACATGGCCGTGGCCGGTATCGGTCCGTCGGTGGTCACCCTGCTCGTCATCTGGGCCAGCTTTCCCACGTGGGGCGCCGTTATCTATCCGGAGCTGGCCACCTTCCCGGAGTGGGCCCGTCATCGAAACGATTCCTTGTATTGAGACACTGTTTTATTTTTGTCGCGTGTGCCATTCGATGTAAGCCATCATTTTTTACATTGTTGTAGTCGTTAAAGTAAGGAGTTTAATAAATTTAATGTTGAAACGAACGCCCGATGACCCTATAGCAATGTGGGAACGTGCTGGTGTTTCTTCTTTGAATTGGTAATGATGTATCAATAGAAACAAATTGTACACACCAACAACGGTTGGCCATTCAGCTGAACTGATGAATTCATTGCCAACCGCCAACGTTGCAACAATGTTGCCCGCGCCTGGCTTATCTATCGCTCATCATGGGTCCCTGATGAACGCCACGTGTCGGGGCAACTCATTTAAATTCCACCAACGTGCCGTGGGTTCAGTCACGTTGTGGCGACTCTCAGGCACAGAAGTCGCCTCCGTTGTAGCACGGCAGATTGCGTTTATCCTTTTCCGGTCGCTCGATCCCAACCTGGTTGCCGTCCTCGTCCACGCAGTAGCACTCGCCCCGGCGACAGGCCAAACTGCGGTAGTTACCGTTCGGGCAGCACTCCGGAACGTCTAGACTTTTGCTGTCCACCAGCAACTTCCGAGCCCGGGCGCACTCTGCGGGAAATGTTGTTGGAGTCTCGGGTAGTAGGACGGTTGGGCGTACTTACTGCAGGTCATGGTGGCAGCCAGGCGCGTGTTCGTGGGCGCCCGGTAGTTCTCGATCATGGCCCCGTCCCGGTCCGAGCAGTACAGGAAGTGCCCGGTCGGGTGACGCTGGATGCGC
Organism: Anopheles bellator; assembly: GCF_943735745.2. Taxonomy (NCBI): domain Eukaryota; kingdom Metazoa; phylum Arthropoda; class Insecta; order Diptera; family Culicidae; genus Anopheles; species Anopheles bellator. Next base: position 40,758,972 of record NC_071285.1, read on the forward strand.
TCGTAGTACCCATCCGGCTGGCAGATATCCCGATCAAACTCGAGCACGTTGTAGTCGTTCGCCTGATACTCACTGATGTCGTACAGTTGGGCCAACTTCACGTTCTCACAGTCCCGCAGGTAGGTGGTGTTTTCGTGGAGCCTCCTATCGACTGAGAAGAGCCTCGAATCAGGGTGTGTGGGACAAACCTGGACCCTGAGCCTCTACTACTTACAGCACGGCAACGTCGAGAGACCCCGGGTCACATTGCGAAGGTCCGACGTGGGCTGACCGGTATGCATATCGACGCAGACACACATCTGATCGACGCACTGCAGCTGATCGAACGAGCCTTTCGAGTCGCACCTCGAGGTAAGGACCGGGTAAGGAGAATTGAGCAGCTGGCGGGCTTTCGCGGCCAATCGGGAACACTCTGCAAAGGGGGAGACAGCCCACATCATTAGCCTATCAGCCTTGAGTCAACCGCTAGCCCTCACCGCATCTCATCGATATCTGGATGTTGGCCGTGTGGACCGCCTCGCCAAAGATCCGCTGTCCATCTTCGTCGACGCAGTAGCACCTGGGAAGGAGAGACAGATGAGTGAGATGCCCCATGGCAGCCGTTTGGCACCCGCATACGTCTGTCCGGGAATGCATCGAACGGGCTGATAATTGCCGTCCGCATCACACTCCGGGCGCTGCATCAGATGGCCGATCAGCCCTGCCTGGCGCTGATCGTCAAATTCCTTCTGGGCCGTGTAGCATTTGCTGGACTCCAACACTGTTTCGGGGAGGAGCGAATGGGGATCAGTCCGTAGTCCGGAGTCGCCCGTGCAGGATACTTACTCGGTTGACAGGTCGGGTGCTCGTCCCCGTCCGCCACCTTGCAGTACAGTCCGGGACCACAGATACTGGCCGGTACCGGAAACCCTAGGCCGCCCACGGAACAATCGTCACCGAGCCGTAGGTTCTCGATGCAAGTTCGGCAGCAGGAACACGGTGTGGCCGACGGGAAGATGATCCCGTTGTGGGTCGCATTCATTGCCCGGCAAGCGATCCTTAGCGGTTCACACTCGTTGTTCTCCCGGTAGTTCTGAGGATCGGAAGTAGAACTGTTATCCTGGGTCCGAACAGTTGCAAACTGCGTGTTAATAAGCGCACATCACAAAAGTCCTCGGTGCAAACGTAGTTATTGGTGAGCTCCAGCTGGGCTCCGGTTCGGAGGACTCCGTGTGAGGCCAGCAGCACCAGGCCAAAGAGTAGGTTCATGGTGTGTTTTCGTTGTCGCCCGGGGGATTGTAAAGTTGTGAATTATCCAGCTAGTGCAACACTTTCTCCGCTCATGCCGTTTCACTGACACTGACTGGCGTAATAAATCACCTGCCGCGATGGAGCAATTACAGGCTGTAATCAGTGACAAGGTGTGGTGAGATAACGATAAGAGAGATCGGTTCGACGACGGCGAGCTGTGCATTGGACCGTTTCTGTGGCAGTTCCAATTTGCTGGCCACAGCAATTAAGATACAGATAGGTTTCGGGTTAAATCAATGACAGCAATTTGCCACACGCCTTTCGTTTGTTTCAACATTTATGTTTAATCAATTACTTGCGTAACTGAATTGTAAAATGTGAAAACCGAACACTTTCGTTGTAGGTTTTGATTTTTGTTTTGTAGCCTGTTCACGCAACGTATGTACATAAAAAAACTGGACTGCAAAAATTAGCTCAATAGTTAATTAATAGATACTGTTTACGGCTTACGGCATTAACTAACGGTACAAAACTTTTATTAATTTAATATAATAAGCTAGTGATGTAATTGGAGAACCTTGCGTCAAAAAGATTAGTTCACTAACGTTCGGAAATACCTGATACACGATTCATTACATAATTCACAAATAATATACAGTTGGCTAAAAAGAAATCCATTATTTTCTCGGTAGATGACTTGGTGATCTGGTTCTGCGATATCTGGTAAAGTATCAATCATACAGTTTCAAGTTTATTTATTATGAGTTTCTTCAGTATGGCCAAACACTAAATTTAGATCTCTACTGTCAATAATTAGACCGTTTGAAGCTAGCGATTGCCCAGAAACGGCCAGAATCGGCCAACAGAAGAGGTGTTCCGGATAGATCCGTAATCTGGATCTGACAACAATCAAACATTATTTTTTTCTCACATTGCATAATTTCCCTTAGTCATAAGAAATTGCGACCGAGAGAAGATTGTGATAATCGATTAGTAGAGCTAAAGCTACCTATAAAATGGCAACAAATTATGCAACAAAACGGTGAATGTTTGACGAAAATTAGACCATCGGAAACATTATAAATAAGGTTTTAAATTTAATGGATTTCTTTTGCCGGCTAAGGCTGGTTACTTTTGAAATCATTTAGTAATAACAGTTTCAATTGCTGACAATGTTCCGTGACGGTACATTAATCATAATCACTAGTTAAAGGGTTTTAATACGTGATTATTTTAAATAAATTGAAAAGTTTATTGGCTAAAATATTCTCGAATATCGTGATTTGAGCGTACCGCAATCGCGAGCCTTTCAAAATTCGTCGTCCCGCTTGCTGCGATCGAACGACCGAAGTTATATTCAATTTTCGGAACGTTGGGGTCTTGACTAGACTTCGTTTGAGTCACATTCTGTTTATTTCTGTGCGCTGCTGTGGCGTGCATAGGAAAATCCAGGACGCCGAGGGCTACGTGTGACGGCGAGATGCGGACAACATATCGCCCCCAAAATCGGAACATAGCGGCCGGTCCCGGTTCGTTCGTGTCAACTGTCGGCGTGACACGCAATCGGCGGCGGCAGGCTCAACAGGTCCGCTCGATGTTTGGCGGTGTAAACATCGCAGGCCATGGGTCGCCTCCGGTTACCGCAGAGTTTCCCCGGGCAACGGCGTCTATCTCTAGGGAAACCGCTCGAAAGAAACGAGAAGCCACCCAAAGGCACAACGCAACGCCAGTCGGCTGTGACGCGTCGAAACGGAACCAACACCATTAGCCGGGTGCTTCCCTGAAGGCCACCCTTTGCCGCGGGAGTCAACAGTGACCAAAGGGTTTTAAGCTCCCCGTCCACGGTCTGCTGAGTCGCCGAAGGGTCAGATTTTCGTGGCCCGGCCATCTCCGAAGCCATGGACCCGGTGCTGCTGGAACGGGAACGGGTCCTGTTCCGGTTGAACGAAGAAATAAACGCCAAGTCACGGGGACTGTTCGAGCTGAACGAGAACGTCAGCTGGATGACGACGAAGCGCCGTTTGCGCCACGGTATGAAGAAGCTCAACAACGGGGTGGCGGCGGTGGCCGTCGAAGAGAGCCCGTCGTCTACCGAGACGGTGACGGAGCGGGAGACCGAGCGGGCCACGACGGACGACGAACCGGAACAGGAAGGAACGGGCGACGATCGGAGGTCGGCGATCGGGTTCTTTGCCACGGTGGTGAGCGAGAGCGAGCAGGAGCGCTCGCTGGCCGGTGAACAACCGGCCACGACGACGACCCTCACCGAGATCCGGTGCGACGCGATCCAAGAAGAGCAGCACCTTCGCAGCGGCACCAACAACCTTCAGCTGCAGCAACAACAGCAACTTCAGCTGGTGAAGGTCACGACCGTCTCCGTGGAGCAACGGAAGGTAACAGCCGGCGGGGGGCAACGAGTCACCGGTGGTGGTGGTGGAGGTGGCGGCCCACCCGGAAACGGGACGCTCGTTGCCAGCAAGTCGGTGACGTCATCGGCACGGAATTTAAGCAAAAACATGGCCGACGTCGTACCGAAGGTGCTCGAGAAGAAGAACATCAGCACCGAGGGGTTGATCAAGTAAGGGGCGGGTGGTGGTGAGGAGGAAGCCACCCACAGCACACTAAACATGGTTCGACACGATCCACAGATTCCTCAAGTCGAAGGCCGCCATCCTGCAGACGGAGATGGAGTCGAGCCAGAAGCAGAACGAGGCTAATGTCAAGGATTTACATCTGGCACTGGATAGCCTGAAGCAATTGGAGGCGCTAAAGGAGCAGCTACTGACGAAGAACGGGGCTCTCGAGCGGACGGTGAAAAAGTTCGAGGAACGTAACCTGGAGCTGGACAAACTGCTGAAGGTAAGCTCCAATCGCTCCGATGGCGTTAGAAAGCCGCATAGAAGTTCAGTTCTCTTGACGGCACGGTAGTTGACATTTCGATGGTTGGTTTGGTTTGTTGGCGCTTTTTTTGGGCAGGAGAAGGACGTCCAGCTTAACCACGCGGCGAAGGAGCTGTACGCGGCCCGATCGGAGATACGGAATCTGGCGCAGATCAACCAGACGCAGGAGAAGCGGCTGTACAAGGCGCACGAGGAGGCCGAGAATCTGCGCATCAAGCTGAACATCGCGAACGACTCGGAGAAGGTACCGGTTTGTTATGTTTGCTAGTGTTGTTTGTTACTGTACGTTAATTATTATTATTTGAAAGGAAACCAAATGCTATCTGAGCGACCATTTATGAGGGAACAGTTTATTACTTTCAGTTAAATTACTTTAAAGCGAACAAACATATGACTGCTTAAATTAGTATTTGTTAGTAATTTGGGTAAATTATTTGAAGTAGTTTAGTGGTCAAATTATATTTATTTTTTTTTAATACAAAAACACCAATCAGCGGTATCAAACAGGTTAGATTCTTGCATGACTGTTGGAACAGTGGATTGAAATCTTAAATATAACAAAAAGAAGTTATTTCATTACATCAATAAACTAATGGAGCAAAGTTATTAAATCTTTTTCTGACTATCAAAATAACGAAAGGAACTTGTATGAATTTAACAATAGGAATCGTTGGGCTTAATATCATTTATAGTAAACTATTTTTAAACAAACCGTAACCAGACAGTGTCTTCAGAAACTCAAAAAAGTGGAAAGCAACACAAAGTTTAGTTCAAGAACACAAAAGATTTTACGAAAAATGAGGATGAAAAATTTACTTTGCCCAACCAAAAATCAATCAAAAACGTTAAGATAAGATGATATTGTGATATAAGTTGTCTAAATGATGGTTTTGCTGTATTTGGGGAGCTTTTTATAATCTTAGGGATGTTTAAGAACACGAAATCATCTTTATGATAAAATCATCATAAATGATCTTTAAATCATCATCAATGCATGCCATCTTACAAACTGAGAAACACCATAATGTCCAGTGAATTTTTCACAATGCGTTCCTCAGCATTAACTTTGTATTTTGAGCATAAAAAACATCACACTGTTATTGCTCATAATTGAAAACTCCAAAATAATTGAAAAACTGAAAACTCCAACTTCAACTAAACTTGTTTTCACGCTACCTAAATTCACCAATGCCCACAAATGGCCGTACCAATCTACGAGATGAAATTAATATGTTAATCAATTCCTTTAGAATCCCAAACTAACATTCAACGTCTCACAAGAGCGATTCCAAAAGAAGATATACTCATTTTTTGAACATCCCTGAACATCAATCAGTGGATGAAATTAATCATACAACTGTAAACCCATTAAATTAATCTCTGATCAAATTAAAGTGATGTGACTTGCCTAAACTGGAAGCATCAAATTCTTAATTCGTTCGGTCGATTTCGTCGAGTCCTCTACTCAATCCGCTCAAGGTTTCGATTTAGTTTCTCACCAGAAAGACTCCAAATCAAATGAAAGCAAGACTGCAGAACCATCCATTGACTGAGCACGTAGTTGGGCCACCGTTCCACTGTTTGTCTCGCTTGTTGCCGTAGACCACGACGACTTTTAATGACTCATTTGCCACCCGCTCACCGACAGGAAACACGGGACGGTGCCCGCCAGGAGCGGATAACGTACGAGAAGCAGATCAAACAGCTACGCAAGCAGCGCACCGAGGTGCTGGCCGACTACAAGAAGCTGCTGCTGAGCGTCGACCAGCTGAAAAAGCAGAACTTCAACCAGGAGCAGTCGAAGCTGATCAACGACTTCGAGAAGGACTACTTCCGCCACCTGGAGGACCCATCGCTCGGCATCCCGTCACCCACGACGATTTAGTGCGCTCATCGAGGCAGGACATCGGCCGCAGTAGACGTAGTCGTAAAACGGTAGCGAAATAAAGGCGCCCATTTCTACATTTTCCGCCGGCCGGACTCCTGCTAATGTCGCGCACGATTTGGTGGCGGAAATCTCTCGATTAGTCATTCCACGACGAAGCCGGAACGAACGCGCCGGGAGCTGTGGGGCTGCCTTCCCGAATCGGTTTGGGGCCCGTTCGCTATTCGACATTCCAGCAGTGGCGGCGTTCACGATTCTTTCCGGCATCGCCGCATCGGAACTCGTTGCATATGCAGCCCACGGCACGCCGCCAGTCCTGAGGAACGGGTAAAGCGTTTCCCGGTAACGACGAAGGAATTAAAGAAAGACACGAGAGACGGCGGCGGCGGCGGCGGTTTCTTTGCTCCGTGGAGGTTTGCTGCATTTGTCTTGTCTTTGTTGCACATTCTTGATGCGGCGGCGGCGGCGGTGCTTTGTCCGCGACTGGTTGCAGTTCTTCGTCCACCGTTGGTATTGGTGACACCAGCGCAAGCGCCAAGTCCGGTTTTGCGGCGGGCTGCCCTGGACTGCAGCCGCGGGCGCCATGTTGGAAAATGGGTGGCAGAGATTTGTGTGTATGTGTCGGTTGCAGTGGCGCGTAGGACGTTCGGATTTGCGTTGGGCCGCAGCCCCAGACCCAGATGACGCTGGTGGCGATGATGTTTACGCCAGCTCGGTGTTGCTGATATGCTGCTGCTGCTGATGATGATCGCCAGCGCCACACTCGATTGGATGACCCATTTTTTCGGTGGTGGCCGATGAAAATGAGGACACTTTTACTTCCTCGCGAGACGCTCCCGGACGGAGACCCGCCGGGTGGCGAGATGTTAGTTTAGTCGGTTGGTGTTTTGGACCCAGGGAACTTGTTTTTGCCTCCATTTTCTCTAATTTACTGACACCGAACTGGTGCCCGGCAGGAAGCCAGTAATGATCGATCGTGTTGGCTGCATGTCAAGAGGGCGAATGTGGAGTCCCCAGCGCCCGGCCAGCCAGCCAGCCAGCCAGCCGGCCGAATGAAAGTAAGTGAGGGAAAAAGTTGTTTAATTAGTGGGCCGAACGTATTAAGGTCACCCCTGGATGGTGGAGGTTTTTCTTTTCGGCCGATCGAAATCGGTTAATGATGAGCAGATGATCGCCGCTGGGGAGGAAAAAAGGCATCGGATCCATGTTGGGGATGCGATCGTAAAAGTGAACTTTCGGCGCCAGTTTTTGTGATAGACTTAGGAATGCGGATAATGCGACGGAAAGAAGGTTACGATCTTAACAATAGTTAGGATTTGTAGGTTCTTCGGCTGCCAGCAAACAAAAAAAATCCGACGCTGACCCTAACGGTTTAAATCCGTATCAGAAGGTGAACATCTGCATAATGGTCTGGTTTTTTTTGCAGAGAATGCTCAGTTAAGCGAATGCACGGAGGATTACTTCTCTATTGAAGGTGTCCATCATCGGGCGTGAGAAAAAATAATTTCCAGCCCCCGCCTTGTTCGGGGAGTCTCATGGCTGACCCACTGAAAAAAAATAATTCTTTCGCTAACGGCTAAAACGCTGGAACTACAAGCGGTCAAGCTCGGAATTAAATTAAGCCCACTATGCGCGCGGTGCGCTTCTGACAGTCGCGAGCCGCGGGTCGCGACAACCACTACACGCAGCATATTGTAGCAGTTTCTTCGCGCAATCACATTGCACCCATCATTGATCAAGACGATGACGGTCGCGGGCGGCGGCAGCGCGATCGTTTACGAACGCAACGAGGAATGCCTCTCACCAACACCACGACGTGAGCGGGGCGCTCGAAAGGAAAGGCTTAAGGCGGGACGGAGGAAGAACAGAGATGGCAGCAACCCGTTCCAAACGGGAGGTATCCTAGCACCCTAGAGGCATCGTAGCATGCGATGAAGAGATCTTAAAATCATTTACTTATGTTTTGTCAGAAAGACGGTGTTGTTTTCGGTTTCGGTTTCGTAATATTCCAAAGTGGTTTTTGTCGGTTGGTTTAGTTACCGTATTTTTCCGTGTATAACGCGCACCTTTTTCCCAATTTTTTAAGCCCTAAAATCTGGGTGCGCGTTATACAAGGGGAGTAAAAATGTTGTCTCCTCTAAATATACAAATGTGCCCTTTTAGGTACATATTTTATGGTATTATTGAGTAAATTATGAAGTGAAACATATGTTAGGAATATTGTTACGAAATGTTTCATTTCGTAACGATCGGTAGTCGCAAACATCGCCTGGCGATCGGTGACAGGTCGCAAACATCGCCTGGCGGCGATGTTTGGGAAAAAAGGCGAGTAGATATAAGCTCGGGGGGAGCGCAATTCGTCCTTTTTCGCTCACGAAACCCCGGAGGAAATAAAGTAAATTTTTGGTACTGCAAAAATCGCCTATCATAAATTACGAAGTAGCCGGGGTTGTTCGGAGCGAGGAGTTGATCCTGTTACAAATAGAATTTTGTAACAAATATAATTATCCTTACAATATCGTCATTGAGTCATGGCAGGAAGTTAAAACAGATGTTGCTGTGAAATCATTCAAAAAATGTGGCATCAGCAACACTATGGATGGATCTGAAGATGTCGCAATTTTTGAGGACTCTTCAGAGAGTGACAATGAGGAGTATATTGAAGAGCAATTAGAGAATCTGAATTTGTCAGACAGCAGTAAATCTGAGTTTGAAGATTATTACGAAATATGAAATACTAGTATGTCTTTTGCAATGTATACGCATTTTATCTTTAGTCTACTTTAATACATAATACATTATTATCATTGGGTATTTGTTGGATATCACATATCTGAAAAATGTATAATAAAAAACTTTTTTCCATTTTTTTTCTCTTAAAATATGGGTGCGCGTTATACACGGGTGCGCGTTATACACGGAAAAATACGGTAAATAGGTTTTAGTTTAGGTATTTCAGCTCAGAACGCTCAGAAGCTTCAGGTTCAGCTTCGTGAACAGATGCCTGAGGTATATAATTCGGGCCACACAATTGGATCTCGAAAGCTTCATCGTCGTTTTCACCAGAAACCGATACTATCCGAAATTCGTGAACGGAAGTGGAGGTGGATCGGCAACACACTGCGCAGGTGCGGGACAGAAATCTGCTAGGAAGCATTGGATTGGAACCCGCAAGGATATCGCAGCGGGGGCTTCAATTCGGAAATGCAAACGGTCGATAAAAATCTAACACCTGGCCCCAGGATGAGGCGAGAGCTGCCAATCGCCTCGCATGGAGATCAGACAACTTGTTGGCAACTATCAGAGAGGATGCAGAAGAGGTTAGACTACCGTTGCTCAGGTTTTGATGATGGAGAGGGTCCTTGAAAAGATGATTGAGTTCAGTTAGAACACCTCTTCATCGATTTCAAGGCCGTATATGATAGCATAGGCAGAGTAAAATGGTATGAGACCCTGACTGGTTTCGGAATAACGGCCAAACTTAAAAGACTTGTTAAAATGATCATTAACCAGGTTAAGGTGGATCCAATACCTTCACTACCAACAACAGATTGCGCCTAAGAGGCGGACTAGCTTGCTTCCACCTCAACAGCGAACATCGAAGGCTCTCCGTTGTGGCTCAGGATTACATAGGGATTGAACAAGCTGCGGATAATCTCAATCTGCAGTTAAACTAAAGTAAGACCAAACAAGACCAAAGGTTAGCGCCAACAACGACACGACGATCCAGTTGTCAGAGGCTTAGTTTTCGCAGTATTGTTGCACCATCGGGTTGTGTGAGGCGAGCAGGACATTAATGCTGATGTGCCGTTGGATCACTCCCTCGCAGCAGTTTGCAAAATATTCAAATGGTACTAATCGTACCATTAGTCGAAAGTCCAAATTATACAAAAATTCCAAATAAAAAGCACAAAGTTAAATAGCTTTTCCCACCCGGTTGCCGGCGTAAGGAACGCAACGCGCACACCAACCGCCGCCGTTCCGTTTCAAGGTATTCTGGTTTGTGGCCGCGTTGAAGTCTCTCGTGGCACCCGAAGCCACCGTCAGTCAGTCGGTCCGTAGCATCGTAGCGGTAAAGTAAGTGGCCCGTTCCGTTCCGTGCCGTGGGTTTCCACCGTGCCGTGGGTTTCGCGTGCGCATTTGGCGGACTGGCGGCTCTGGTTGTGTTGCGTTCTTTCGTCATCGCCAGTGAGAGAGAGAGAGAGCGAGAGAAGGCGAAAGAAAATGCGTTTCATTCGATCCGGCTCCGGCTCGTTACTCGTTTTTGGCCGCAAACGCGCGCTACGGGGTGACTGGTGACTGGTGACTTCGTGGTGGTGTCCGCCCGTGTAGGGTTTTTCTTTTGCTGGCCTTCTGACTTCTCGACTCATAACTTCCCCCCGGGGGGAGCCTCGGTTGGAGTTCTTATTTTGTTTTAGTTTCGGCTGTCCGGCGTGCGGCGGGCGTTTATTAGTTGGCCCGTGTCTTATTTGTTTTTCCTTTCCAATCGCTCGTTTAGCTCTTTGTTTATGGCGGCCCCAGTCAGCTTTCGCACGCCCTCCTTCGGAGATCTTCGGTTGATCGGTTGATCGTTGTTTTCGATTGTTGCGTCGTGCGGCGTGGTGTTGAGAAATTTATTTGTTCCCCCAAATTTGACACCCGCTGAGCAGCGCGTATCCTTTCGCATGGGACCCGGGACGAGTGACAGCAAAAGGGGAACCGAAAACTCTTGCTCTCTCCCTTTGGGGTCCCTTTCGTGCCCTCACCCTCTCTGTCTCTTTCACTCACTCACGTACCTCGGAGTGATTAAAACGAAACCGAAGAATTGTACGACACGAAAAATTAAACGTTTTCACGCAGCATTTGGTCTCCCGTCCGGATCGTGTCCGAGATAGGCGGCGCAGTGTGTGGTTGTGCATCCCAGGGTCCAAGCGCGCGCGTGTGTGAGTGATTTTTTTTAGACCGCGGAATTTCTCACCTCGCAGGTGGCACCTCATTTTTATTGGTTGTTCTTTGTAATGTAATAAACGTTCTTGTCGTTGTTTCGGTGCCGTAGGAGCGCAAGGAAGCGATGCAGCCAAAGTGCAACGAAATGCATACCGTGAGGTGATCCCGAACGGAACCCGATTTTGCTGCTGTGTGAGTGCAGTGCCTGTTTAACGCCAGCAAGGAGTGAAGAGTCAAGTGATAAAGAATACGCAAAATTGGGAACCATCCCGAGGGTGTGCGTGCGCGTGTGTCTCTTGTGCAAGGCTACAAGGCCGACACAGTGCAAGGAAAAAGGAGTCAAGCAGGATCAGGAGGAACACCGGGCTGCGATCGTCTTTCGCTCAGCTCACCCGAAACCGAACAGAACCGGTCCAAAAGTCCGGCCAACATCGATCACCATTCGGAGGAGTTTTTTGGTGCTCTGCGAACGTTGCGTAACCTCAACAAAAAAAGTCGAAAGTAAGTAGTAGATTGTAAATTGCCCAATCGCCCCGGTCCTGGCCATCGTTTTCGTGTCGCTTTATGAAACCGTTTTCTCAAAACCGGCCTCCAGGGTTCGTCTCCACGCCAATGAAGTGCAGCCGGCGTCTCATTGCACCGATCGCGGTGGCATTTACGGCCTGTGGCCTTTGCGGTGTAAAGTACACCGTCACGCTTGTTAATCATTGGCAAAAATTAGGCTCACCGTCCAGTCGCAATCACCGGGTGCCCCATACTTATGCTGGCCGCCACGTTCCGATCATAAGATCCGGGATCGGATCGCGGATTAGCGATCGGAGCTCGATTTGTTGTTGTTGCGGTACGGAAAAAAATTTGTTAAACAGTTTTTTCCCACTCGATCCATCATTTCGGGCGGGATCATTTATTGGAATGATTGGGAGGTTTGCTGTATGTGGCATGTTTTGCATACGGCGAAGCACCCTAATGACTGCCTTGTGACTCGCGTCGATCGCCCATGATCGGCTCAAGGAGCATGTTACTCCGCCATTAAACCACGACCTGATCCGTTTCGTAGAAAAAAAAACTCCCGCCCGGTTCGCTCTTTATTTTATCAATTTACTACCTCCCCTATAACGGCTTTCCGGCCTCGTAGGCACCTGTGGTCGCAACCGGTGGGACCCGTGGGCTCGTTTTTCCCTGGCATCACTTTCCTCGCTCTACTTAACCCCGTGGCTCTAACCCCGTTAGAGGCGCCCCGCGATGGGAAGCCTTCCGCAGGTGCATATTAATTGTTATCGGACGAGGGGTGCGCAGAAAGAAAAAAAAAACGGTTGATTACATAATGTGCGAATTAAGAATAACTGTGCCCTGGCCGGACCGGGCGTGGCCGGGTGTGAATAAAACAACACAACAAGCTGCGCCATTTTTTTTATGCGCTGTTCTCATGAACTTTTTTGCCCTCTCCCCCTGAGCCCGGGCAAATGAAACGAAACGATCGCGTCTCATTCGGTTCGCCCTCCGCGGGTCTTCGCGGGGCAAGGTCGAGATGCCATAAAAGTGTGGTGCCGGCAATGGCGGCGCACGAACGATGATTTAGCGCACGATAAAGCAACAAATAACGCCCGCCCCAGAGGTGCAATTACAGTGAAGTCGTGAAGATCGCCAAACGGAGTGCACGACTTCTTTGGTGGGGGGGATCGATCACGCCCCGGGGCCCTCGGTGCGTGCCACGATGGTGCGTGTGGTGAGTCATTTCGGGAAGGTGAGTGATTTAAAGGCGCAGGGACGTTTCCTTGTTCTTACCCACAACCGACCCGCGGGATCAAGAACTCCGACTCCATAGCCTGAACACATAAGCCCACACAATCGCCTCGGTCGCTTACTCAATCCGTGTGGGGAACGCACACGGATTAACCTTCAACTCCGGAGGGAGGGAGAGAGGGACGAGGGACGCGGACGTGCTCTTCCTGCATCGTCTCGACCGAACCATGATGTCATCGTCATCACTCCGACTCAGTCGGGGGTTCGTCGCCTGGGTTCGTAACGAAAGACTTCAACGGCGTTCAAGCGAAGCGGAGGTGTCATAGAAGTCGTTGCTGCCTCGCCTCGCTTGCCTTGGGGTTGCGCGGTTCGGTCCGAAGCTCACGTGCGCCCACGCAAGACCCAGCTGACTTCCGTCGAACGGGGCCGTCGAGTACGACGTGGCCATTGTGCCGACGAATCCCATTAGTCGGTGACCTCTCGGTGTAGAGAAGAGGCGCAGCGCAAGGGAAGTGCCATGGGGAGATGCTTATGGTTGCGTTTAATTCCATTACAACGGAAACGAAGTGCCCACGCAGCGCCCTTTTTAATGGAGGCCATTTGCTTCGATTTGCAAACCCCGGTGCCTTACCATTTTTCCCCAAAGCAAACCCTTTCGAGAGCGCCTCTATTTACACACCTGCTTTTTGGGCTTACATCGAAAATGGCGAGTTCGGACTGCTGTTGGATGTTAATGGTAATGGGCCGCCCAATGAATGGGCCGCGCGAGTCGACTTCCTCACGCTTTAGGTTGTGTGCGCCCCCCGAAATAGCTCCGTAAGTGCCCAAAACTGGATCGAAAGGAAACCAGAACGCAGACCCTCGAATTCCGCGGTTTGCGTGGGGTTCAAAGCGTTCGAGTGGCGTTAAAGTCCCCCCAAAAGGCGCAACGTTGTGCCTCTGTGCCCAGAGCGCCGTTAGCTTGCTGGAGGTCATTGAAAGCAAACGCAGTCTGTCGAACCACCAGCCCGCAGCAGCATAGCCTCCGTTTCAGCGCGTGTATGTTTCGGTAGCTCCACCGACATGGCGTGGCCACATGCGCGCGTGGTGAGTGAATGGGCAAACATCAAATTGAAATTCGATTCGATTTCCACCCTCGAAATGCGGCGGATCCACCGCATGGCTGGGGTACCGCTATGTTTTGGGTTCCTTCAACCGGTGCCCCGCGGCCCGCGGAGCAGATGCGTGCGTCCCCATTAGCCCACGGCCCGAGTGCGTTCACAGCCCCGGGCCGGGACCTTGCGGCACGGAATGCCACGCTACCATACGGCTTCGAGAATGTTTATTTAATTCGGAGCTTCGGAGCTCGGTGCGTGAAATTATTCCGAAAGGTTTATTGCACCCCCGTGAACGTCACCGAAACATGCGGGCGAGGCACCCGTTTGCGAAGGAAGCGTCTCAATCGGATACTGACTCGATTGACAGCAGTTCGGAAGAGGTAAACAATTTACTTCAGCCGTATCGGGTGAAGGGTGCGAACGTACCCATCGGATTCGGAAATGAGGACACCCAGAACCCAGAGAGCGAGCGAGAGAGAGATCATCGAATCAATTCGATGCATCTCTCGGAGCGATCAAATCGATCGCCAAGCGACATCGCCAGTATGTAGCGAGGATCACGACGACGACGACGATTGAATTCGCGGTTAATTATTGTTTCTCTCCGCTTCGCCGCTTCCCGGGCACCGGCCACCCCGGAAAGGGGCCGGGTTCGTGCCTTAGGCCTCCCCGACTGGTTGAAGTCTTTCGATCGAAACGCGCGCCGGCAAAAACGGGGCACCGTCGAAAAATGGGTCAGCCTCGAATTAACCGATGTGGTGCCTCCCGGGCCGCGGAGGGATCAGCGGGGAAGACTATGCTTTTGTCTATAATCCGACCGATCATCGGCCGGCCTTTGCGCGATGGTCACGCGAGCCCTCCTCGGGGCCGTTGCGAAAGGCCACACAAATCAACGAAACGAACGGTGCGATCGACGGCGCGATTATCGACGATGCGGAACGGCAGAAGACGGGCCCAGCATACTCTGGCCGTTGGCCGTTGGATTATGGCCCAGGTGGCCCAGTTTTCGGGCCTGACCCGACCACCGTTTGGTGAGTGTTGTAAATTGATAAACTGATGGTTTCGGTTCCCGGTTGCGGCAGGAAGTGTGATCCACATCGCTGACGATCGGGGCACCCGGGGCCACCGAAACCACTAATTTGGCTCTCCGGCCGATCGTCGGGCCGTTGCCAGATGCGAAATTAGCTGAAAATGGCCACAAACTCTGACATCCGGTGCCGGGCCTTTGATCGGGCCACCTTCAGGACTCCAGGTTTTTTTCTCTTCTAAATTGATAATGATATCGATCGATCGATAATTCGGTCGTGCGTAGTTCGGTGGGTCACCCTGTAATTGGGTGTAAAATGATTATTGAGGCGAAAAAAGAAAGATCACTCAATTCAGT